>NW_027182360.1:0-300000 GCF_040938575.1 Ambystoma mexicanum
GCATGAGAGGGGGGTGGGGGGTAACAGGAGAGAGACACAGGGCATGAGCCGGGGTCGGGGGGTAACAGGAGAGAGACACAGGCATGAGCAGGGGTGGTGGGCAACAGCAGGGAGACACGGTGCATGAGCGGGGGATGGGGCAACAGCAGGGATACACGGGGCATGAGCGGGGGTGGGAGGCAACAGCAGGGAGAGACGGGGCATGAGCGGGGATGGGGGGCAACATCATGGATACACTGGGCATGAGCGGGGGTGGGGGAACACGAGGGAGACACAGGGCATGAGTGGGGGTTGGGGGAACACGAGGGAGACACGGGGCATGAGAGGGGGTGGGGGTAACAGAAGAGAGACATGGGGCATGACTGGGGGGGCAACAGGAGAGAGACACAGGGCAAAGGTGGGGGTGGGGGGCAACAGGAGAGCGACCACGGGGCATGAGAGAGGGGTGGGGGGCAACAGGAGAGAGACACAGGCATGAGCAGGGGTGGTGTGCAACAGCAGGGAGACACGGTGCATGAGCGGGGGATGGGGCAACAGCAGGGATACACGGGGCATGAGCGGGGGTGGGAGGCAACTGCAGGGAGACACGGGGCATGAGAGGGGGATGGGGGGCAACATCATGGATACACTGGGCATGAGCGGGGGTGGGGGGAACACGAGGGAGGACACAGGGCATGAGTGGGGGTGGGGGGAACACGAGGGAGACACGGGGCATGAGAGGGGGTGGGGGTAACAGGAGAGAGACACAGGGCATGAGAGGAGGGTGGGGGCAACAGCAGGGAGACACGTGGCATGAGCGGGGGGTGGGTGGAACACGAGGGAGACACGGGGCATGAGATGGGGGTAACAGCAGGAGACATGGGGCATTAGCGGTGGGTGGGGGGCAACAGCAGGGAGAAACGGGGCATGACCAGGGGGTGGGGGGAACAGCAGGGAGACTCGGGGCATGAGCAGGGGGTGGGAGGCAACTGCAGGGAGACACGGGGCATGAGCGGGGGATGGGGGGCAACATCATGGATACACTGGGCATGAGCGGGGGTGGGGGGAACACGAGGGAGACACAGGGCATGAGTGGGGGTGGGGGGAACACGAGGGAGACACGGGGCATGAGAGGGGGTGGGGGTAACAGAAGAGAGTTATGGGGCATGACTAGGGGGCAACAGGAGAGAGACACAGGGCAAAGGTGGGGGTGGGGGGCAACAGGAGAGAGACACGGGGCATGAGAGGGGGTGGGGGGCAACAGCAGGGAGACACGGGGCATGACCAGGGGGTGGGGGCAACAGAAGGGAGGACACGGGGCATGACCGGGGGGTGGGGGCAACAGGAGAGAGCCACAGGGCATGAGAGGGGGTGGGGGGTAGCTGGAGAAAGACACGGGGCATGAGAGGGGGGTGGGCGGTAACAGGAGAAAGACACGGGGCATGAGCGGGGGGTGGGGGGCACAGCAGGAGTCATGGGGCATGAGTGGGGTGTGGGGGGCAACAGGAGAGAGACAAAGGGCATGAGAGGGGGGTAACAGGAGAGAGACACGGGGCATGAGCGGAGGGTGGGGGTAACAGGAGAGAGACATGGGCATGAGCAGGGGTGGGGGGCAACAGCGGGGAGACACGGGGCATGAGCGGGGGATGGGGGGAACACCAGGGAGACACGGGGCATGAGCGGGGGTGGGGGGAACACGAGGGAGACACGGGGCATGAGATGGGGGTGGGGGGTAACAGAAGAGAGACACGGGGCATGGACTGGGGGGTGGAGGGCAACAGGAGAGAGACACAGGGCATGACTTGGGGTGGGGGGCAACAGGAGATAGACACGGGGCATGAGAGGGGGGTGGGGGCAACGTGAGAGAGACACGGGGCATGAGCTGGAGGCAACATGAGAGAGACACGGGGGCATGAGCGGGGGGTGGGGAGCAACAGGAAAGAGACACAGGGCATGAGCGGGGGTGGGGGAACACGGGGGAGACACGGGGCATGAGAGGGAGGTGGAGGTAACAGGAGAGAGACACAGGGCATGAGCGGGGGTTGGGGGTCAACAGCAGGGAGACACGGGGCCATGGCCGGGGCTGGGGGGCAACAGCAGGGAGACACGGGCATGATCGGGGGGTGGGTGCAATAGGAGAGAGACACGGGGCATGAGAGGGGTGGGGGTAACAGGATAGAGACACGGGGCATGAGAAGGGTGTGGGGGGTAACAGGAGAGAGACACGGGGCATGACCGGTGGGTGAGGGGTTACAGGATAGACGCGAGTCATAAGCGGGGGTAGGGGGAACAGGAGAGAGACACAGGGCATGAGCCGGGTGTGGGGGGCAACAGCAGGGAGACACGGGGCATGACCGGGGGATGGGGGGCAACAGGAGAGAGACACGGGGGCATAAGAGGGGGGTGGGAGGTATCAGGAGAGAGACACGGGACATGAGCGGGGGTGAGGGGGCAACAGCAGGGAGACACGGGGCATGAGCGGGGGTGGGGGGGAACAGGGGAGACACGAGGCATGATCGGGGGGTGGGGGGGAACAGGAGAGAGACACAGGGCATGAGCGGGGTGTGGGGGCAATAGCAGGGAGACACGGGGCATGACCAGGGGGTGGGGGTAACAGGAGAGAGACACAGGGCATGAGCGGGGGGCAACAACAGGGAGACACGGGGCATGACCGGGGTGTGGGGGGCAACAGGAGAGAGACATGGGGCATGAGAGGGGGGCAACAGGAGAAAAGACACGGGGCATGAACACGGGGTGGGGGTAACAGGAGAGAGACACGGGGCATGAGCGGGGGGCAACAGGAGAAAGACACGGGGCATGAGCGGGGGTGGGGGTAGCAGGAGAGACACGAGGCATAAGCGGGGGGTGGGGGGGAACAGGAGAGAGACACAGGGCATGAGCGGGGGTGGGGGCAACAGGAGACAGACACAGGGCCTGAGCGGGGGTGGGGGGTAACAGGAGAGAGACACGGGGCATGCGCGGGGGGAGTGGGGCTACAGCAGGGAGACACGGGGCATGACCAGGGGGTGAGGGGAACACGAGGGGAGACACGGGGCATGAGAGCGGGGTGGGGGTAACAGAAGAGAGACACAGGGCATGACTGGGGGTGGGGGGCAACAGGAAAGAGACACAGGGCATGCCTGGGGGTGGGGGGGCAACAGGAGAAAGACACGGGGCATGAGAGGGGGGTGGGGGTAACAGGAGAGAGACATGGGGCATGAGAGGGGGGTGGGGGCAACATGAGAGAGACATGGGGCATGAGGAGGGGTGGGGCAACAGGAGAGAGACACGGGGCATGAGCGGGGGTTGGGGAACACGGGGAGACACAGGGCATGAGATGGGTTGGAGGTAACAGGAGAGAGACATGGGGCATGAGCGGGGGTTGGGGGGCAACAGCAGGGAGACACGGGGCACGACCGGGGTTGGGGGGCAACAGAAGGGAGACACAGACATGACCGGGGGTGGGGGGCAATAGGAGAGAGAAATGGGGCATGATAGGGGGTGGGGGATAACAGGATAGAGACACGGGGCATGAGAGGGGGGTGGGGGGTAACAGGAGAGAGACACGGGGCATGAGCGGGGGTGAGGGGCAACAGCAAGGGAGACACGGGGCATGAGCAGGGGGCAACAGGAGAAAGACATGGGGCATGAGCGGGGGGTGGGGGTAACAGGAGAGACGCGAGGCATAAGCAGGGGGTGGGGAAACAGGAGAGAGACATGGGGCATGAGCGGGGGGCAAAAGCAGGGAGACACGGGGCATGACCCGGGGGGTGGGGGCAACAGGAGAGAGACACAGGACATGAGCGGGGGTGGGGGGCAACAGCAGGGGAGACACGGGGCATGAGCGGGGGTGGGGGGAACAGGGGAGACACAAGACATGATCGGGGGGTGGGGGAACAGGAGAGAGAAACACGGCATGAGCGGGTTTTGGGGGCAACAGCAGGGAGACACGGGGCATGACCAGGGGGTGGGGGGTAGCAGAAGAGACAGGCGGCATGAGCAGGGGGTGGGGGGCAACAACTGGGAGACATGGGGCATGACTGGGGTGTGGGGGGTAACAGGAGAGAGACATGGGGCATGAGCGGGGGGGCAACAGGAGAAAGACACGGGGCATAAACGGGGGTGGAGGGTAACAGGAGAGACACGCGGCATAAGCGGGGGGTGGGGGGAAGAGGAGAGAGACACAGGGCATGAGCGGGGTGGGGGCAACAGGTTAGAGACACGGGGCCTGAGCGGGGGGGGGTAACAGGAGAGAGACACGGGGCATGAGCGGGGGGTGGGGGCAACAGCAGGGAGACACAGGGCATGACCAGGGGGTGGGGGGTAACAGGAGAGAGACACCGGGCATGAGCGCGGTTTGGGGGGCAACAGCAGGGAGACAAGGGGCATGACCGGGTGTGAGGGACAACAGGAGAGAGACACAGGGCATGAGAGGGTGGTGGGGGTAACAGGAGAGAGACACGGGGCATGAGAGGGGGGTGGGGGCAACAGCAGGGAGACATGGGGCATTAGCGGGGGTGGGGGGTAACAGGAGAGGGAGCCAGGGCATGAGCGGGGGGTGGGGGGCAACAGCAGGGATACACAGGGCATGACCGGGGGGTGGGGGGCAACAGGAGAGAGACACAGGGCATGAGGGTGGGGTGTAACAGGAGAGAGACACGGGGCATGAGAGGGGGTGGGAGGGTAACAGTAGAGAGACACAGGGCATGAGAGGGGGGTGGGGGGTAACAGGAGAGAGACTCGGGGCATGAGTGGGGGGTGGGGGGTAACAGCAGGGAGACACGGGGCATGACCGGGGGGTGGGAGGCAACAGGAGGGAGACACGGGGCATGAGCAGGGGGTGGGGGCAACAGCAGGGAGACAAGGGGCTTGAGCTGGGTGTGTGGGGAACACGAGGGAGACACTGGTCATGAGAGGGGGTGGGGGGTAACCGGAGAGAGACACGGGGCATGAGCGGGGGTGATGGGCAACAGCAGGGAGACACGGGGCATGAGCAGGGGGCAACAGGAGAGAGACACGGGGCATGAGCGGGGGAGGGGGTAACCGGAGAGACACGAGGCAGAAGTGGGGGTGGGGGGAACAGGAGAGAGACACGGGGCATGAGCGGGGGGTGGGAGCAACAGCAGGGAGACATGGGGCATGAGAGGGTGGTGGGGGTAACAGGAGAGAGACACGGGGCATGAGAGGGGGGTGGGGGCAACAGCAGGGAGACATGGGGCATTAGCGGGGGTGGGGGGTAACAGGAGAGGGAGCCAGGGCATGAGCGGGGGGGTGGGGGGCAACAGCAGGGAGACACGGGGCATGATCGGGGGGTGGGGGGCAACAGGAGAGAGACACAGGGCATGAGGGTGGGGTGTAACAGGAGAGAGACACGGGGCATGAGAGGGGGTGGGAGGGTAACAGTAGAGAGACACAGGGCATGAGAGGGGGGTGGGGGGTAACAGGAGAGAGACTCGGGCATGAGTGGGGGGGTGGGGGGTAACAGCAGGGAGACACGGGGCATGACCGGGGGGTGGGAGGCAACCGGAGGGAGACACGGGGCATGAGCAGGGGGTGGGGGCAACAGCAGGGAGACAAGGGGCTTGAGCTGGGTGTGTGGGGAACACGAGGAAGACACTGGCATGAGAGGGGGTGGGGGGTAACCGGAGAGAGACACGGGGCATGAGGGGGGGTGATGGGCAACAGCAGGGAGACACGGGGCATGAGCAGGGGGCAACAGGAGAGAGACACAGGGCAGAAGTGGGGGGTGGGGGGAACAGGAGAGAGACACGGGGCATGAGCGGGGGGTGGGGGCAACAGCAGGGAGACACGGGGCATGAGCGGGGGGTGGGGGGCAACAGCAGGGAGACACAGGGCATGAGTGGGGGAGGGGGGTAACAGGAGAGAGACACGGGGCATGAGCAGGGGTGGGGGCAACAGCAGAGAGACACGGGGCATGACCCGGAGTTGGGGGCAACAGAAGGGAGACACGGGGCATGACCGGGGGTTGGGGGCAACAGGAGAGAGACACGGGGCATGAGAGGGGGGTGGAGGGTAACCGGAGAGAGACACAGGGCATGAGAGGGAGGTGGGGGTAACAGGAGAGAGACATGGGGCATGAGATGGGGTGGGGGGTAACAGGAGAGAGACACAGGGCATGAGCGGGGTGTGGGGGGCAACAGCAGGGAGACATGGGGCATAACCAGGGGGTGGGGGGCAACAGGAGAGAGACACAGGGCATGAGAGGGGTGTGGGGGGTAACAGGAGAGAGACACAGGGCATGAGCCGGGGTCGGGGGGTAACAGGAGAGAGACACAGGCATGAGCAGGGGTGGTGGGCAACAGCAGGGAGACACGGTGCATGAGCGGGGGATGGGGCAACAGCAGGGATACACGGGGCATGAGCGGGGGTGGGAGGCAACAGCAGGGAGACACGGGGCATGAGCAGGGGATGGGGGGCAACATCATGGATACACTGGGCATGAGCGGGGGTGGGGGGAACACGAGAGACACAGGGCATGAGTGGGGGTGGGGGGAACACGAGGGAGACACGGGGCATGAGAGGGGGTGGGGGTAACAGAAGAGAGACATGGGGCATGACTGGGGGGGCAACAGGAGAGAGACACAGGGCAAAGGTGGGGGTGGGGGGCAACAGGAGAGAGACACGGGGCATGAGAGGGGGGTGGGGGCAACAGCAGGGAGACACGGGGCATGACCGGGGGGTTGGGGGCAACAGGAGAGAGACACGGGGCATGAGAGGGGGGTGGGGGGCAACAGAGGAGACACAAGGCATGATCGGGGGTGGGGGGAACAGCAGGGAGACACGGGGCATGACCAGAGGGTGGAGGGTAACAGGAGAGAGACACGGGGCTTGAGTGGGGGGCAACAACAGGGAGACACGGGGCATGACCGGGGCGTGGGGGGCAACAGGAGAGAGACATGGGGCATGAGAGGGGGGCAACAGCAGGGAGACACGGGGCATGAGGGGGGAGTGGGGGCACAGGAGAGAGACACGGCGCATGAGCGGGGGTGGGGGGAACAGGAGAGAGACACAGGGCATGAACGGGGGTGGGGGCAACAGGAGAGAGACACAGGGCGTGACCGGGGGTGGGGGCAACAGGAGAGAGACACAGGGCATGAGAGGGTGGTGGGGGTAACAGGAGAGAGACACGGGGCATGAGAGGGGGTGGGGGCAACAGCAGGGAGACATGGGGCAATAGCGGGGGTGGGGGGTAACAGGAGAGGGACCCAGGGCATGAGCAGGGGGTGGGGGGCAACAGCAGGGAGACACAGGGCATGATCGGGGGGTGGAGGGCAACAGGAGAGAGACACAGGGCATGAGGGTGGGGTGTAACAGGAGAGAGACACGGGGCATGAGAGGGGGTGGGAGGGTAACAGTAGAGAGACACAGGGCATGAGAGGGGGGTGGGGGGTAACAGGAGAGAGACTCGGGGCGTGAGTGGGGGGTGGTGGGTAACAGCAGGGAGACACGGGGCATGACCGGGGGGTGGGAGGCAACAGGAGGGAGACACAGGGCATGAGCAGGGGGTGGGGGCAACAGCAGGGAGACAAGGGGCTTGAGCTGGGTGTGTGGGGAACACGAGGGAGACACTGGGCATGAGAGAGGGTGGGGGGTAACCGGAGAGAGACACAGGGCATGAGCGGGGGTGATGGGCAACAGCAGGGAGACACGGGGCATGAGCAGGGGGCAACAGGAGAGAGACACAGGGCATGAGCGGGGGAGGGGGTAACAGGAGAGACACGAGGCAGAAGTGGGGGGTGGGGGGAACAGGAGAGAGACACGGGGCATGAGCGGGGGGTGGGGGCAACAGAAGGGAGACACGGGGCATGAGCGGGGGGTGGGGGGCAACAGCAGGGAGACACAGGGCATGAGTGGGGGAGGGGGGTAACAGGAGAGAGACACGGGGCATGAGCAGGGGTGGGGGCAACAGCAGAGAGACACGGGGCATGAGCGGGGGTGGGGGGCAACAGCAGGGAGACACAGGGCATGAGTGGGGGTGGGGGGTAACAGCAGGGAGACACGGGGCATGACCGGGGGGTGGGAGGCAACAGGAGGGAGACACGGGGCATGAGCAGGGGGTGGGGGCAACAGCAGGGAGACAAGGGGCTTGAGCTGGGTGTGTGGGGAACACGAGGGAGACACTGGTCATGAGAGGGGGTGGGGGGTAACCGGAGAGAGACACGGGGCATGAGCGGGGGTGATGGGCAACAGCAGGGAGACACGGGGCATGAGCAGGGGGCAACAGGAGAGAGACACGGGGCATGAGCGGGGGAGGGGGTAACCGGAGAGACACGAGGCAGAAGTGGGGGTGGGGGGAACAGGAGAGAGACACGGGGCATGAGCGGGGGGTGGGAGCAACAGCAGGGAGACATGGGGCATGAGAGGGTGGTGGGGGTAACAGGAGAGAGACACGGGGCATGAGAGGGGGGTGGGGGCAACAGCAGGGAGACATGGGGCATTAGCGGGGGTGGGGGGTAACAGGAGAGGGAGCCAGGGCATGAGCTGGGGGGTGGGGGGCAACAGCAGGGAGACACGGGGCATGATCGGGGGGTGGGGGGCAACAGGAGAGAGACACAGGGCATGAGGGTGGGGTGTAACAGGAGAGAGACACGGGGCATGAGAGGGGGTGGGAGGGTAACAGTAGAGAGACACAGGGCATGAGAGGGGGGTGGGGGGTAACAGGAGAGAGACTCGGGGCATGAGTGGGGGGTGGGGGGTAACAGCAGGGAGACACGGGGCATGACCGGGGGGTGGGAGGCAACAGGAGGGAGACACGGGGCATGAGCAGGGGGTGGGGGCAACAGCAGGGAGACAAGGGGCTTGAGCTGGGTGTGTGGGGAACACGAGGGAGACACTGGGCATGAGAGGGGGTGGGGGGTAACCGGAGAGAGACACGGGGCATGAGGGGGGGTGATGGGCAACAGCAGGGAGACACGGGGCATGAGCAGGGGGCAACAGGAGAGAGACACAGGGCAGAAGTGGGGGGTGGGGGGAACAGGAGAGAGACACGGGGCATGAGCGGGGGGTGGGGGCAACAGCAGGGAGACACGGGGCATGAGCGGGGGGTGGGGGGCAACAGCAGGGAGACACAGGGCATGAGTGGGGGAGGGGGGTAACAGGAGAGAGACACGGGGCATGAGCAGGGGTGGGGGCAACAGCAGAGAGACACGGGGCATGACCCGGAGTTGGGGGCAACAGAAGGGAGACACGGGGCATGACCGGGGGTTGGGGGCAACAGGAGAGAGACACGGGGCATGAGAGGGGGGTGGAGGGTAACCGGAGAGAGACACAGGGCATGAGAGGGAGGTGGGGGTAACAGGAGAGAGACATGGGGCATGAGATGGGGTGGGGGGTAACAGGAGAGAGACACAGGGCATGAGCGGGGGGTGGGGGGCAACAGCAGGGAGACATGGGGCATAACCAGGGGGTGGGGGGCAACAGGAGAGAGACACAGGGCATGAGAGGGGTGTGGGGGGTAACAGGAGAGAGACACAGGGCATGAGCCGGGGTCGGGGGGTAACAGGAGAGAGACACAGGCATGAGCAGGGGTGGTGGGCAACAGCAGGGAGACACGGTGCATGAGCGGGGGATGGGGCAACAGCAGGGATACACGGGGCATGAGCGGGGGTGGGAGGCAACAGCAGGGAGACACGGGGCATGAGCAGGGGATGGGGGGCAACATCATGGATACACTGGGCATGAGCGGGGGTGGGGGGAACACGAGAGAGACACAGGGCATGAGTGGGGGTGGGGGGAACACGAGGGAGACACGGGGCATGAGAGGGGGTGGGGGTAACAGAAGAGAGACATGGGGCATGACTGGGGGGGCAACAGGAGAGAGACACAGGGCAAAGGTGGGGGTGGGGGGCAACAGGAGAGAGACACGGGGCATGAGAGGGGGGTGGGGGCAACAGCAGGGAGACACGGGGCATGACCGGGGGGTTGGGGGCAACAGGAGAGAGACACGGGGCATGAGAGGGGGGTGGGGGGCAACAGAGGAGACACAAGGCATGATCGGGGGTGGGGGGAACAGCAGGGAGACACGGGGCATGACCAGAGGGTGGAGGGTAACAGGAGAGAGACACGGGGCTTGAGTGGGGGGCAACAACAGGGAGACACGGGGCATGACCGGGGCGTGGGGGGCAACAGGAGAGAGACATGGGGCATGAGAGGGGGGCAACAGCAGGGAGACACGGGGCATGAGGGGGGAGTGGGGGCACAGGAGAGAGACACGGCGCATGAGCGGGGGTGGGGGGAACAGGAGAGAGACACAGGGCATGAACGGGGGTGGGGGCAACAGGAGAGAGACACAGGGCGTGACCGGGGGTGGGGGCAACAGGAGAGAGACACAGGGCATGAGAGGGTGGTGGGGGTAACAGGAGAGAGACACGGGGCATGAGAGGGGGGTGGGGGCAACAGCAGGGAGACATGGGGCATTAGCGGGGGTGGGGGGTAACAGGAGAGGGAGCCAGGGCATGAGCAGGGGGTGGGGGGCAACAGCAGGGAGACACAGGGCATGATCGGGGGGTGGAGGGCAACAGGAGAGAGACACAGGGCATGAGGGTGGGGTGTAACAGGAGAGAGACACAGGGCATGAGAGGGGGTGGGAGGGTAACAGTAGAGAGACACAGGGCATGAGAGGGGGGTGGGGGGTAACAGGAGAGAGACTCGGGGCGTGAGTGGGGGGTGGGGGGTAACAGCAGGGAGACACGGGGCATGACCGGGGGGTGGGAGGCAACAGGAGGGAGACACAGGGCATGAGCAGGGGGTGGGGGCAACAGCAGGGAGACAAGGGGCTTGAGCTGGGTGTGTGGGGAACACGAGGGAGACACTGGGCATGAGAGAGGGTGGGGGGTAACCGGAGAGAGACACAGGGCATGAGCGGGGGTGATGGGCAACAGCAGGGAGACACGGGGCATGAGCAGGGGGCAACAGGAGAGAGACACAGGGCATGAGCGGGGGAGGGGGTAACAGGAGAGACACGAGGCAGAAGTGGGGGGTGGGGGGAACAGGAGAGAGACACGGGGCATGAGCGGGGGGTGGGGGCAACAGCAGGGAGACACGGGGCATGAGCGGGGGGTGGGGGGCAACAGCAGGGAGACACAGGGCATGAGTGGGGGAGGGGGGTAACAGGAGAGAGACACGGGGCATGAGCAGGGGTGGGGGCAACAGCAGAGAGACACGGGGCATGACCGGGAGTTGGGGGCAACAGAAGGGAGACACGGGGCATGACCGGGGGTTGGGGGCAACAGGAGAGAGACACGGGGCATGAGAGGGGGGTGGAGGGTAACCGGAGAGAGACACAGGGCATGAGAGGGGGGTGGGGGTAACAGGAGAGAGACATGGGGCATGAGATGGGGTGGGGGGTAACAGGAGAGAGACACAGGGCATGAGCGGGGGGTGGGGGGCAACAGCAGGGAGACATGGGGCATAACCAGGGGGTGGGGGGCAACAGGAGAGAGACACAGGGCATGAGAGGGGGGTGGGGGGTAACAGGAGAGAGACACAGGGCATGAGCCGGGGTCGGGGGGTAACAGGAGAGAGACACAGGCATGAGCAGGGGTGGTGGGCAACAGCAGGGAGACACGGTGCATGAGCGGGGGATGGGGCAACAGCAGGGATACACGGGGCATGAGCGGGGGTGGGAGGCAACAGCAGGGAGACACAGGGCATGAGCGGGGGATGGGGGGCAACATCATGGATACACTGGGCATGAGCGGGGGTGGGGGGAACACGAGGGAGACACAGGGCATGAGTGGGGGTGGGTGGAACACGAGGGAGACACGGGGCATGAGAGGGGGTGGGGGTAACAGAAGAGAGACATGGGGCATGACTGGGGGGCAACAGGAGAGAGACACAGGGCAAAGGTGGGGGTGGGGGGAACAGCAGGGAGACACAAGGCATGATCGGGGGTGGGGGGAACAGCAGGGAGACACGGGGCATGACCAGAGGGTGGAGGGTAACAGGAGAGAGACACGGGGCTTGAGTGGGGGGCAACAACAGGGAGACACGGGGCATGACCGGGGTGTGGGGGGCAACAGGAGAGAGACATGGGGCATGAGAGGGGGGCAACAGCAGGGAGACACGGGGCATGAGGGGGGAGTGGGGGGCACAGGAGAGAGACACGGCGCATGAGCGGGGGGGACAGGGGAGACACGAGGCATGATCGGGGCTTGGGGGGAACAGGAGAGAGACACAGGGCATGAGTGGGGGGTGGGCGGCAACAACAGGGAGACACGGGGCATGACCGGGGTGTGGGGGGCAACAGGAGAGAGACATGGGGCATGAGAGGGGGGCAACAGGAGAAAGTCATGGGGCATGAGCAGGGGGTGGGGGGTAACAGGAGAGAGACACAGGGCATGAGCGGGGGACAACAGGAGAAAGACACGGGGCATGAGCGGGGGGTGGGGGGTAACAGGAGAGAGACACGGGGCATGAGCGGGGGGTGGGGGGAACAGGAGAGAGACACGGGGCATGAGCGGGGGTGGGGGGCAACAGCAGAGAGACACGGGGCATGACTGGGGGTGGTTCAGCAGGAGAGAGACACGGGGCCTGAGCAGGGGGAGGGGGGTAACAGGAGAGAGACACGGGGCATGAGCAGGGGCTGGGGGGGCAACAGCAGAGAGACACCGGGCATGACCGGGGGTGGGGGCAACAGGAGAGAGACACGGGGCCTGAGCGGGGGGTGGGGGGTAACAGGAGAGAGACACAGGGCATGAGCGGGGGTGGGGGGCAACAGCAGGGAGACACGGGGCATGACCAGGGGGTGGGGGGTAACAGGATAGAGACACAGGGCATGAGCAGGGTTTGGGGGCAACAGCAGGGAGACACTGGGCATGACCAGGTGTGGGGGACAACAGGAGAGAGACACAGGGCATGAGAGGGGGGTGGGGGTAACATGAGAGAGACACGGGGTATGAGAGCGGGGTGGGGGCAACAGCAGGGAGACACGGGGCATGAGCGCGGGTGGGAGGCAACAGCAGGGAGACACAGGGCATGAGCGGGGGATGGGGGGCAACATCATGGATACACTGGGCATGAGCGGGGGTGGGGGGAACACGAGGGAGACACAGGGCATGAGTGGGGGTGGGGGAACACGAGGGAGACACGGGGCATGATAGGGGTGGGGGTCACAGAAGAGAGACATGGGGCATGTCTGGGGGGGCAACAGGAGAGAGACACAGGGCAAAGGTGGGGGTGGGGGGCAACAGGAGAGAGACACGGGGCATGAGAGGGGGGTGGGGGGCAACAGCAAAGAGACACAGGGCATGACCGGGGGGTTGGGGGCAACAGGAGAGAGACACGGGGCATGAGAAGGGGGTGGGGGGCAACAGGGGAGACACGAGGCATGATCGGGGTGGGGGGAACAGCAGGGAGACACGGGGCATGACCAGAGGGTGGAGGGTAACAGGAGAGAGACACGGGGCTTGAGTGGGGGGCAACAACAGGGAGACAGGGGGCATGACCGGGGTGTGGGGGCAACAGGAGAGAGACATGGGGCATGATAGGGGGGCAACAGCAGGGAGACATGGGGCATGAGGGGGGAGTGGGGGGCACAGGAGAGAGACATGGGGCATGAGAGGGGGGCAACAGGAGAAAGTCATGGGGCATGAGCAGGGGGTGGGGGGTAACAGGAGAGAGACACAGGGCATGAGCGGGGGACAACAGGAGAAAGACACGGGGCATGAGCGGGGGGTGGGGGTAACAGGAGAGAGACACGGGGCATGAGCGGGGGGTGGGGGGAACAGGAGAGAGACACGGGGCATGAACGGGCGTGGGGGGCAACAGCAGAGAGACACGGGGCATGACTGGGGGTGGTTCAGCAGGAGAGAGACACGGGGCCTGAGCGGGGGGAGGGGCGTAACAGGAGAGAGACACGGGGCATGAGCAGGGGCTGGGGGGCAACAGCAGAGAGACACCGGGCATGACCGGGGGTGGGGGCAACAGGAGAGAGACACGGGGCCTGAGCGGGGGGTGGGGGGTAACAGGAGAGAGACACAGGGCATGAGCGGGGGGTGGGGGGCAACAGCAGGGAGACACGGGGCATGACCAGGGGGTGGGGGGTAACAGGAGAGAGACACAGGGCATGAGAGGGGGTGGGGGTAACATGAGAGAGACACGGGGCATGAGAGCGGGGTGGGGGCAACAGCAGGGAGACACGGGGCATGAGCGCGGGAGGGAGGCAACAGCAGGGAGACACGGGGCATGAGCGGGGGATGGGGGGCAACATCATGGATACACTGGGCATGAGCGGGGGTGGGGGGAACACGAGGGAGACACAGGGCATGAGTGGGGGTGGGGGGAACACGAGGGAGACACGGGCATGAGAGGGGGTGGGGGAAACAGAAGAGAGACATGGGGCATGTCTGGGGGGGCAACAGGAGAGAGACACAGGTCAAAGGTGGGGGCGGGGGGCAACAGGAGAGAGACGCAGGGCATGAGAGGGGTGTGGGGGGTAACAGGAGAGAGACACAGGGCATGAGCCGGGGTCGGGGGGTAACAGGAGAGAGACACAGGCATGAGCAGGGGTGGTGGGCAACAGCAGGGAGACACGGTGCATGAGCGGGGGATGGGGCAACAGCAGGGATACACGGGGCATGAGCGGGGGTGGGAGGCAACAGCAGGGAGAGACGGGGCATGAGCGGGGGATGGGGGGCAACATCATGGATACACTGGGCATGAGCGGGGGTGGGGGGAACACGAGGGAGACACAGGGCATGAGTGGGGGTGGGGGGAACACGAGGGAGACACGGGGCATGAGAGGGGGTGGGGGTAACAGAAGAGAGACATGGGGCATGACTGGGGGGGCAACAGGAGAGAGACACAGGGCAAAGGTGGGGGTGGGGGGCAACAGGAGAGAGACACGGGGCATGAGAGGGGGGTGGGGGGCAACAGGAGAGAGACACAGGCATGAGCAGGGGTGGTGGGCAACAGCAGGGAGACACGGTGCATGAGCGGGGGATGGGGCAACAGCAGGGATACACGGGGCATGAGCGGGGGTGGGAGGCAACTGCAGGGAGACACGGGGCATGAGCGGGGGATGGGGGCAACATCATGGATACACTGGGCATGAGCGGGGGTGGGGGGAACACGAGGGAGACACAGGGCATGAGTGGGGGTGGGGGGAACACGAGGGAGACACGGGGCATGAGAGGGGGTGGGGGTAACAGGAGAGAGACACAGGGCATGAGAGGGGGGTGGGGGCAACAGCAGGGAGACACGTGGCATGAGCGGGGGGTTGGTGGAACACGAGGGAGACACGGGGCATGAGATGGGGGTAACAGCAGGGAGACATGGGGCATGAGCGGTGGGTGGGGGGCAACAGCAGGGAGAAACGGGGCATGACCAGGGGGTGGGGGGAACAGCAGGGAGACTCGGGGCATGAGCAGGGGGTGGGAGGCAACTGCAGGGAGACACGGGGCATGAGCGGGGGATGGGGGGCAACATCATAGATACACTGGGCATGAGCGGGGGTGGGGGGAACACGAGGGAGACACAGGGCATGAGTGGGGGTGGGGGGAACACGAGGGAGACACGGGGCATGAGAGGGGGTGGGGGTAACAGAAGAGAGACATGGGGCATGACTAGGGGGGCAACAGGAGAGAGACACAGGGCAAAGGTGGGGGTGGGGGGCAACAGGAGAGAGACACGGGGCATGAGAGGGGGGTGGGGGGCAACAGCAGGGAGACACAGGGCATGACCGGGGGGTTGGGGGCAACAGGAGAGAGACACGGGGCATGAGAGGGGGGTGGGGAGCAACATGGGAGACACGAGGCATGATCGGCGGTGGGGGGAACAGCAGGGAGACACGGGGCATGACCAGAGGGTGGAGGGTAACAGGAGAGAGACACGGGGCTTGAGTGGGGGGCAACAACAGGGAGACACGGGGCATGACCGGGGTGTGGGGGGCAACAGGAGAGAGACATGGGGCATGAGAGTGGGGCAACAGCAGGGAGACACGGGGCATGAGAGGGGAGTGGGGGGCACAGGAGAGAGACACAGGGCATGAGCGGGGGGTGGGGGCAACAGGAGAGAGACACAGGGCATGACCGGGGGTGGGGGCAACAGGAGAGAGACACAGGGCCTGAGCGGGGTGGTAACAGGAGAGAGACATGGGGCATGAGCAGGGGGTGGGGGGCAACAGCAGGGAGACACGGGGCATGACCAGGGGTGGGGGTAATAGGAGAGAGACATGGGGCATGAGCGGGGGTTTGGGGCAGGGAGACACGGGGCATGACCGGGTGTGGGGGACAACAGGAGAGAGACACAGGGCATGAGAGGGGGGTGGGGGTAACAGGAGAGAGACACAGGGCATGAGAGGGGGGTGGGGGCAACAGCAGGGAGACACGTGGCATGAGCGGGGGGTGGGTGGAACACGAGGGAGACACGGGGCATGAGAGGGGGGGTAACAGCAGGGAGACATGGGGCATGAGCGGTGGGTGGGGGGCAACAGCAGGGAGAAACGGGGCATGACCAGGGGGTGGGGGAACAGCAGGGAGACTCGGGGCATGAGCAGGGGGTGGGGGGTAACAGCAGGGAGACACGGGGCATGAGCGGGGATTGGGGGCAACAGCAGGGAGACACGGGCCATGAGCGGGGGTGGGATGCAACAGCAGGGAGACACGGGGCATTAGCGGGGGATGGGGGGCAACAGCAGGGATACACGGGGCATGCCTGGGGGTGGGAAGCAACAGGAGAGAGACACGGGGCATGAGAGGGGGGTAGGGGGTAACAGGAGAGAGACACGGGGCATGAGTGGGGGGTGGGGGGCAACATGAGAGAGACACGGGGCATGAGCGGGGGGTGGGGGCAACAGGAGAGAGACACGGGGCATGAGAGGGGGTGGAGGTAACAGTAGAGAGACACAGGGCTTGAGCGGGGGTTGGGGGGCAACAGCAGGGAGACACGGGGCATGACCGGGGTGGGGGCAACAGATGGGAGAAACGGGGCATGATTGGGGAGTGGGAGGCAATAGGAGAGTGACACGGGGCATGAGAGGGGGTGGGGGGTAACAGGATAGACACGGGGCATGAGCAGGGGGTGGGGGGCAACAGCAGGGAAGCACGGGGCATGAGTGGGGGGTGGGGGAACACCAGGGATACACGGGGCATGAGAGGGGGGTGGGGGTAACAGGAGAGAGACACGGGGCATGAGCGGGGGGTGGGGGGTAACAGGAGAGAGACACGGGGCATGAGCGGTGGGTGGGGGAACAGGAGAGAGACACGGGGCATGAGCGGGGGTGGGGGGCAACAGCAGAGAGACACGGGGCATGACTGGGGGTGGGGGCAGCAGGAGAGAGACATGGGGCCTGAGCGGGGGGAGGGGGGTAACAGGAGAGAGACACGGGGCATGAGCAGGGGCTGGGGGGCAACAGCAGAGAGACACCGGGCATGACCGGGGGTGGGGGCAACAGGAGAGAGACACGGGGCCTGAGCGGGGGGTGGGGGTAACAGGAGAGAGACACAGGGCATGAGCGGGGGGTGGAGGGCAACAGCAGGGAGACACGGGGCATGACCAGGGGGAGGGGGATAACAGGAGAGAGACACAGGGCATGAGCAGGGTTTGGGGGCAACAGCAGGGAGAACCTGGGCATGACCAGGTGTGGGGGACAACATGAGAGAGACACAGGGCATGAGAGGGGTTGGGGGTAACATGAGAGAGACACGGGGCATGAGAGCGGGGTGGGGGCAACAGCAGGGAGACACGGGGAATGAGCGGGGGTGGGGGAACACGAGGGAGACACGGGGCATTAGAGGGTGGTGGGGGTAACAGCAGGGACACACGGGGCATGAGCGGTGGGTTGGGGGCAACAGCAGGGAGACACGGGGCATGACCAGGGGGTGGAGGGCAACAGGAGAGAGACACGGAGAATGAGGGTGGGGGTAACAGGAGAGAGACACGGGGCATGAGCGGGGGTGGGGGGCAACAGCAGGGAGACACGGGGCATGACCAGGGGGTGGGGGGTAGCAGGAGAGACACAGGCGGCATGAGCAGGGGGTGGGGGGCAACAACAGGGAGACATGGGGCATGACTGGGGTGTGGGGGGTAACAGGAGAGAGACATGGGGCATGAGCGGGGGATGGGGGGCAACAGCAGGGATACACGGGGCATGCCTGGGGGTGGGAAGCAACAGGAGAGATACACGGGGCATGAGAGGGGGGTAGGGGGTAACAGGAGAGAGACACGGGGCATGAGCGGGGTGGGGGCAACAGGTTAGAGACACGGGGCCTGAGCGGGGGGGTAACAGGAGAGAGACACGGGGCATGAGCGGGGGGTGGGGGCAACAGCAGGGAGACACAGGGCATGACCAGGGGGTGGGGGGAAACAGGAGAGAGACACGGGGCATGAGCGGGGTTTGGGGGGCAACAGCAGGGAGACATGGGGCATTAGTGGGGGTGGGGGGTAACAGGAGAGGGAGACAGGGCATGAGCGGGGGGTGGGGGGCAACAGCAAGGAGACACGGGGCATGACCGGGGGGTGGGGGGCAACAGGAGAGAGACACAGGGCATGAGGGTGGGGTGTAACAGGAGAGAGACACGGGGCATGAGAGGGGGTGGGAGGGTAACAGGAGAGAGACACGGGGCATGAGAGGGGGGTGGGGGGTAACAGGAGAGAGACTCGGGGCATGAGTGGGGGGTGGGGGGTAACAGCAGGGAGACACGGGGCATGACCGGGGGGTGGGAGGCAACAGGAGGGAGACACGGGGCATGACCGGGGGTGGGGGCAACAGGAGAGAGACACGGGGCCTGAGCGGGGGGTGGGGGGGTAACAGGAGAGAGACACAGGGCATGAGCGGGGGGTGGAGGGCAACATCAGGGAGACACGGGGCATGACCAGGGGGATGGGGGGCAACATCATGGATACACTGGGCATGAGCGGGGGTGGGGGGAACACGAGGGAGACACAGGGCATGAGTGGGGGTGGGGGGAACACGAGGGAGACACGGGGCATGAGAGGGGGTGGGGGTAACAGAAGAGAGACATGGGGCATGACTGGGGGGCAACAGGAGAGAGATACAGGGCAAAGGTGGGGGTGGGGGGCAACAGGAGAGAGACACAGGGCATGAGAGGCGGGTGGGGGGCAACAGCAGGGAGACACGGGGCATGACCGGGGGTTGGGGGCAACAGGAGAGAGACACGGGGCATGAGAGGGGGGTGGGGAGCAACAGGGGAGACACGAGGCATGATCGGGGGTGGGGGGAACAGCAGGGAGACACGGGGCATGACCAGAGGGTGGAGGGTAACAGGAGAGAGACACGGGGCTTGAGTGGGGGGCAACAACAGGGAGACACGGGGCATGACCGGGGTGTGGGGGCAACAGGAGAGAGACATGGGGCATGAGAGGGGGCAACAGCAGGGAGACACGGGGCATGAGGGGGGAGTGGGGGGCACAGGAGAGAGACACAGGGCATGAGCGGGGGGTGGGGGCAACAGGAGAGAGACACAGGGCATGACCGGGGGTGGGGGCAACAGGAGAGAGACACAGGGCCTGAGCGGGGGGGTAACAGGAGAGAGACATGGGGCATGAGCAGGGGGTGGGGGGCAACAGCAGGGAGACACGGGGCATGACCAGGGGTGGGGGTAATAGGAGAGAGACACGGGGCATGAGCGGGGGTTTGGGGCAGGGAGACACGGGGCATGACCGGGTGTGGGGGACAACAGGAGAGAGACACAGGGCATGAGAGGGGGTGGGGGTAACAGGAGAGAGACACAGGGCATGAGAGGGGGGTGGGGGCAACAGCAGGGAGACACGTGGCATGAGCGGGGGGTGGGTGGAACACGAGGGAGACACGGGGCATGAGAGGGGGGTAACAGCAGGGAGACATGGGGCATGAGCAGTGGGTGGGGGGCAACAGCAGGGAGAAACGGGGCATGACCAGGGGGTGGGGAGAACAGCAGGGAGACTCAGGGCATGAGCAGGGGGTGGGGTGTAACAGCAGGGAAACACGGGGCATGAGCGGGGATTGGGGGCAACAGCAGGGAGACACAGGCCATGAGCGGGGGTGGGAGGCAACAGCAGGGAGACACGGGGCATGAGAGGGGGTTGGGGGGCAACAGCAGGGATACATGGGGCATAACCAGGGGGTGGGGGGCAACAGGAGAGAGACACAGGGCATGAGAGGGGGGTGGGGGGTAACAGGAGAGAGACACAGGGCATGAGCCGGGGTCGGGGGGTAACAGGAGAGAGACACAGGCATGAGCAGGGGTGGTGGGCAACAGCAGGGAGACACGGTGCATGAGCGGGGGATGGGGCAACAGCAGGGATACACGGGGCATGAGCGGGGGTGGGAGGCAACAGCAGGGAGAGACGGGGCATGAGCGGGGGATGGGGGGCAACATCATGGATACACTGGGCATGAGCGGGGGTGGGGGGAACACGAGGGAGACACAGGGCATGAGTGGGGGTTGGGGGAACACGAGGGAGACACGGGGCATGAGAGGGGGTGGGGGTAACAGAAGAGAGACATGGGGCATGACTGGGGGGGCAACAGGAGAGAGACACAGGGCAAAGGTGGGGGTGGGGGGCAACAGGAGAGCGACACGGGGCATGAGAGAGGGGTGGGGGGCAACATGAGAGAGACACAGGCATGAGCAGGGGTGGTGTGCAACAGCAGGGAGACACGGTGCATGAGCGGGGGATGGGGCAACAGCAGGGATACACGGGGCATGAGCGGGGGTGGGAGGCAACTGCAGGGAGACACGGGGCATGAGAGGGGGATGGGGGGCAACATCATGGATACACTGGGCATGAGCGGGGGTGGGGGGAACACGAGGGAGACACAGGGCATGAGTGGGGGTGGGGGGAACACGAGGGAGACACGGGGCATGAGAGGGGGTGGGGGTAACAGGAGAGAGACACAGGGCATGAGAGGGGGGTGGGGGCAACAGCAGGGAGACACGTGGCATGAGCGGGGGGTGGGTGGAACACGAGGGAGACACGGGGCATGAGATGGGGGTAACAGCAGGGAGACATGGGGCATTAGCGGTGGGTGGGGGGCAACAGCAGGGAGAAACGGGGCATGACCAGGGGGTGGGGGGAACAGCAGGGAGACTCGGGGCATGAGCAGGGGGTGGGAGGCAACTGCAGGGAGACACGGGGCATGAGCGGGGGATGGGGGGCAACATCATGGATACACTGGGCATGAGCGGGGGTGGGGGGAACACGAGGGAGACACAGGGCATGAGTGGGGGTGGGGGGAACACGAGGGAGACACGGGGCATGAGAGGGGGTGGGGGTAACAGAAGAGAGTTATGGGGCATGACTAGGGGGGCAACAGGAGAGAGACACAGGGCAAAGGTGGGGGTGGGGGGCAACAGGAGAGAGACACGGGGCATGAGAGGGGGGTGGGGGGCAACAGCAGGGAGACACGGGGCATGACCAGGGGGTGGGGGCAACAGAAGGGAGACACGGGGCATGACCGGGGGGTGGGGGGCAACAGGAGAGAGCCACAGGGCATGAGAGGGGGTGGGGGGTAGCTGGAGAAAGACACGGGGCATGAGAGGGGGGTGGGCGGTAACAGGAGAGAGACACGGGGCATGAGCGGGGGGTGGGGGGCAACAGCAGGGAGTCATGGGGCATGAGTGGGGTGTGGGGGGCAACAGGAGAGAGACAAAGGGCATGAGAGGGGGGTAACAGGAGAGAGACACGGGGCATGAGCGGAGGGTGGGGGGTAACAGGAGAGAGACATGGGGCATGAGCAGGGGTGGGGGGCAACAGCGGGGAGACACGGGGCATGAGCGGGGGATGGGGGGAACACGAGGGAGACACGGGGCATGAGATGGGGGTGGGGGGGTAACAGAAGAGAGACACGGGGCATGACTGGGGGTGGAGGGCAACAGGAGAGAGACACAGGGCATGACTTGGGGTGGGGGGCAACAGGAGAGAGACACGGGGCATGAGAGGGGGGTGGGGGCAACGTGAGAGAGACACGGGGCATGAGCGGGAGGCAACATGAGAGAGACACGGGGCATGAGCGGGGGGTGGGGAGCAACAGGAAAGAGACACAGGGCATGAGCGGGGGTGGGGGAACACGGGGGAGACACGGGGCATGAGAGGGAGGTGGAGGTAACAGGAGAGAGACACAGGGCATGAGCGGGGGTTGGGGGTCAACAGCAGGGAGACACGGGGCATGGCCGGGGCTGGGGGGCAACAGCAGGGAGACACGGGCATGATCGGGGGGTGGGGGCAATAGGAGAGAGACACGGGGCATGAGAGGGGGTGGGGGATAACAGGATAGAGACACGGGGCATGAGAAGGGGGTGGGGGGTAACAGGAGAGAGACACGGGGCATGACCGGTGGGTGAGGGGTTACAGGATAGACGCGAGTCATAAGCGGGGGTAGGGGGAACAGGAGAGAGACACAGGGCATGAGCCGGGTGTGGGGGGCAACAGCAGGGAGACACGGGGCATGACCGGGGGATGGGGGGCAACAGGAGAGAGACACGGGGCATAAGAGGGGGGTGGGAGGTATCAGGAGAGAGACACGGGACATGAGCGGGGGTGAGGGGGCAACAGCAGGGAGACACGGGGCATGAGCGGGGGTGGGGGGGAACAGGGGAGACACGAGGCATGATCGGGGGGTGGGGGGAACAGGAGAGAGACACAGGGCATGAGCGGGGTGTGGGGGCAATAGCAGGGAGACACGGGGCATGACCAGGGGGTGGGGGTAACAGGAGAGAGACACAGGGCATGAGCGGGGGGCAACAACAGGGAGACACGGGGCATGACCGGGGTGTGGGGGGCAACAGGAGAGAGACATGGGGCATGAGAGGGGGGCAACAGGAGAAAGACACGGGGCATGAACACGGGGTGGGGGTAACAGGAGAGAGACACGGGGCATGAGCGGGGGGCAACAGGAGAAAGACACGGGGCATGAGCGGGGGGTGGGGGGTAGCAGGAGAGACACGAGGCATAAGCGGGGGGTGGGGGGAACAGGAGAGAGACAGAGGGCATGAGCGGGGGTGGGGGCAACAGGAGACAGACACAGGGCCTGAGCGGGGGGTGGGGGGTAACAGGAGAGAGACACGGGGCATGCGCGGGGGGAGTGGGGCTACAGCAGGGAGACACGGGGCATGACCAGGGGGTGAGGGGAACACGAGGGAGACACGGGGCATGAGAGCGGGGTGGGGGGTAACAGAAGAGAGACACAGGGCATGACTGGGGGTGGGGGGCGACAGGAAAGAGACACAGGGCATGCCTGGGGGTGGGGGGGCAACAGGAGAAAGACACGGGGCATGAGAGGGGGGTGGGGGGTAACAGGAGAGAGACATGGGGCATGAGAGGGGGGTGGGGGGCAACATGAGAGAGACATGGGGCATGAGGAGGGGGTGGGGCAACAGGAGAGAGACACGGGGCATGAGCGGGGGTTGGGGAACACGGGGGAGACACAGGGCATGAGATGGGTTGGAGGTAACAGGAGAGAGACATGGGGCATGAGCGGGGGTTGGGGGGCAACAGCAGGGAGACACGGGGCACGACCGGGGTTGGGGGCAACAGAAGGGAGACACAGACATGACCGGGGGTGGGGGGCAATAGGAGAGAGAAATGGGGCATGATAGGGGGTGGGGGGTAACAGGATAGAGACACGGGGCATGAGAGGGGGGTAACAGGAGAGAGACACGGGGCATGAGCGGGGGTGAGGGGCAACAGCAGGGAGACACGGGGCATGAGCAGGGGGGCAACAGGAGAAAGACATGGGGCATGAGCGGGGGGTGGGGGGTAACAGGAGAGACGCGAGGCATAAGCAGGGGGTGGGGAAACAGGAGAGAGACATGGGGCATGAGCGGGGGGGCAACAGCAGGGAGACACGGGGCATGACCCGGGGGGTGGGGGCAACAGGAGAGAGACACAGGACATGAGCGGGGGTGGGGGGCAACAGCAGGGAGACACGGGGCATGAGCGGGGGTGGGGGGAACAGGGGAGACACAAGACATGATCGGGGGGTGGGGGAACAGGAGAGAGAAACACGGCATGAGCGGGTTTTGGGGGCAACAGCAGGGAGACACGGGGCATGACCAGGGGGTGGGGGGTAGCAGGAGAGAGACAGGCGGCATGAGCAGGGGGTGGGGGGCAACAACTGGGAGACATGGGGCATGACTGGGGTGTGGGGGGTAACAGGAGAGAGACATGGGGCATGAGCGGGGGGGCAACAGGAGAAAGACACGGGGCATAAACGGGGGTGGAGGGTAACAGGAGAGACACGCGGCATAAGCGGGGGGTGGGGGGAAGAGGAGAGAGACACAGGGCATGAGCGGGGTGGGGGCAACAGGTTAGAGACACGGGGCCTGAGCGGGGGGGGTAACAGGAGAGAGACACGGGGCATGAGCGGGGGGTGGGGGCAACAGCAGGGAGACACAGGGCATGACCAGGGGGTGGGGGGTAACAGGAGAGAGACACCGGGCATGAGCGCGGTTTGGGGGGCAACAGCAGGGAGACAAGGGGCATGACCGGGTGTGAGGGACAACAGGAGAGAGACACAGGGCATGAGAGGGTGGTGGGGGTAACAGGAGAGAGACACGGGGCATGAGAGGGGGGTGGGGGCAACAGCAGGGAGACATGGGGCATTAGCGGGGGTGGGGGGTAACAGGAGAGGGAGCCAGGGCATGAGCGGGGGGTGGGGGGCAACAGCAGGGATACACAGGGCATGACCGGGGGGTGGGGGGCAACAGGAGAGAGACACAGGGCATGAGGGTGGGGTGTAACAGGAGAGAGACACGGGGCATGAGAGGGGGTGGGAGGGTAACAGTAGAGAGACACGGGGCATGAGAGGGGGGTGGGGGGTAACAGGAGAGAGACTCGGGGCATGAGTGGGGGGTGGGGGGTAACAGCAGGGAGACACGGGGCATGACCGGGGGTGGGGGCAACAGCAGGGAGACAAGGGGCTTGAGCTGGGTGTGTGGGGAACACGAGGGAGACACTGGTCATGAGAGGGGGTGGGGGGTAACCGGAGAGAGACACGGGGCATGAGCGGGGGTGATGGGCAACAGCAGGGATACACGGGGCATGAGCAGGGGGCAACAGGAGAGAGACACGGGGCATGAGCGGGGGAGGGGGTAACAGCAGGGAGACATGGGGCAGAAGTGGGGGTGGGGGAACAGGAGAGAGACACGGGGCATGAGCGGGGGGTGGGAGCAACAGCAGGGAGACATGGGGCATGAGAGGGTGGTGGGGGTAACAGGAGAGAGACACGGGGCATGAGAGGGGGGTGGGGGCAACAGCAGGGAGACATGGGGCATTAGCGGGGGTGGGGGGTAACAGGAGAGGGAGCCAGGGCATGAGCGGGGGGGTGGGGGGCAACAGCAGGGAGACACGGGGCATGATCGGGGGGTGGGGGGCAACAGGAGAGAGACACAGGGCATGAGGGTGGGGTGTAACAGGAGAGAGACACGGGGCATGAGAGGGGGTGGGAGGGTAACAGTAGAGAGACACAGGGCATGAGAGGGGGGTGGGGGGTAACAGGAGAGAGACTCGGGGCATGAGTGGGGGGTGGGGGGTAACAGCAGGGAGACACGGGGCATGACCGGGGGGTGGGAGGCAACAGGAGGGAGACACGGGGCATGAGCAGGGGGTGGGGGCAACAGCAGGGAGACAAGGGGCTTGAGCTGGGTGTGTGGGGAACACGAGGGAGACACTGGGCATGAGAGGGGGTGGGGGGTAACCGGAGAGAGACACGGGGCATGAGCGGGGGTGATGGGCAACAGCAGGGAGACACGGGGCATGAGCAGGGGGCAACAGGAGAGAGACACAGGGCAGAAGTGGGGGGTGGGGGGAACAGGAGAGAGACACGGGGCATGAGCGGGGGGTGGGGGCAACAGCAGGGAGACACGGGGCATGAGCGGGGGGTGGGGGGCAACAGCAGGGAGACACAGGGCATGAGTGGGGGAGGGGGGTAACAGGAGAGAGACACGGGGCATGAGCAGGGGTGGGGGCAACAGCAGAGAGACACGGGGCATGACCCGGAGTTGGGGGCAACAGAAGGGAGACACGGGGCATGACCGGGGGTTGGGGGCAACAGGAGAGAGACACGGGGCATGAGAGGGGGGTGGAGGGTAACCGGAGAGAGACACAGGGCATGAGAGGGAGGTGGGGGTAACAGGAGAGAGACATGGGGCATGAGATGGGGTGGGGGGTAACAGGAGAGAGACACAGGGCATGAGCGGGGGGTGGGGGGCAACAGCAGGGAGACATGGGGCATAACCAGGGGGTGGGGGGCAACAGGAGAGAGACACAGGGCATGAGAGGGGTGTGGGGGGTAACAGGAGAGAGACACAGGGCATGAGCCGGGGTCGGGGGGTAACAGGAGAGAGACACAGGCATGAGCAGGGGTGGTGGGCAACAGCAGGGAGACACGGTGCATGAGCGGGGGATGGTGCAACAGCAGGGATACACGGGGCATGAGCGGGGGTGGGAGGCAACAGCAGGGAGACACGGGGCATGAGCAGGGGATGGGGGGCAACATCATGGATACACTGGGCATGAGCGGGGGTGGGGGGAACACGAGAGAGACACAGGGCATGAGTGGGGGTGGGGGGAACACGAGGGAGACACGGGGCATGAGAGGGGGTGGGGGTAACAGAAGAGAGACATGGGGCATGACTGGGGGGGCAACAGGAGAGAGACACAGGGCAAAGGTGGGGGTGGGGGGCAACAGGAGAGAGACACGGGGCATGAGAGGGGGGTGGGGGCAACAGCAGGGAGACACGGGGCATGACCGGGGGGTTGGGGGCAACAGGAGAGAGACACGGGGCATGAGAGGGGGGTGGGGGGCAACAGAGGAGACACAAGGCATGATCGGGGGTGGGGGGAACAGCAGGGAGACACGGGGCATGACCAGAGGGTGGAGGGTAACAGGAGAGAGACACGGGGCTTGAGTGGGGGGCAACAACAGGGAGACACGGGGCATGACCGGGGCGTGGGGGGCAACAGGAGAGAGACATGGGGCATGAGAGGGGGGCAACAGCAGGGAGACACGGGGCATGAGGGGGGAGTGGGGGCACAGGAGAGAGACACGGCGCATGAGCGGGGGTGGGGGGAACAGGAGAGAGACACAGGGCATGAACGGGGGTGGGGGCAACAGGAGAGAGACACAGGGCGTGACCGGGGGTGGGGGCAACAGGAGAGAGACACAGGGCATGAGAGGGTGGTGGGGGTAACAGGAGAGAGACACGGGGCATGAGAGGGGGGTGGGGGCAACAGCAGGGAGACATGGGGCATTAGCGGGGGTGGGGGGTAACAGGAGAGGGAGCCAGGGCATGAGCAGGGGGTGGGGGGCAACAGCAGGGAGACACGGGGCATGATCGGGGGGTGGAGGGCAACAGGAGAGAGACACAGGGCATGAGGGTGGGGTGTAACAGGAGAGAGACACGGGGCATGAGAGGGGGTGGGAGGGTAACAGTAGAGAGACACAGGGCATGAGAGGGGGGTGGGGGGTAACAGGAGAGAGACTCGGGGCGTGAGTGGGGGGTGGGGGGTGGGGGGTAACAGCAGGGAGACACGGGGCATGACCGGGGGGTGGGAGGCAACAGGAGGGAGACACAGGGCATGAGCAGGGGGTGGGGGCAACAGCAGGGAGACAAGGGGCTTGAGCTGGGTGTGTGGGGAACACGAGGGAGACACTGGGCATGAGAGAGGGTGGGGGGTAACCGGAGAGAGACACAGGGCATGAGCGGGGGTGATGGGCAACAGCAGGGAGACACGGGGCATGAGCAGGGGGCAACAGGAGAGAGACACAGGGCATGAGCGGGGGAGGGGGTAACAGGAGAGACACGAGGCAGAAGTGGGGGGTGGGGGGAACAGGAGAGAGACACGGGGCATGAGCGGGGGGTGGGGGCAACAGCAGGGAGACACGGGGCATGAGCGGGGGGTGGGGGGCAACAGCAGGGAGACACAGGGCATGAGTGGGGGAGGGGGGTAACAGGAGAGAGACACGGGGCATGAGCAGGGGTGGGGGCAACAGCAGAGAGACACGGGGCATGACCGGGAGTTGGGGGCAACAGAAGGGAGACACGGGGCATGACCGGGGGTTGGGGGCAACAGGAGAGAGACACGGGGCATGAGAGGGGGGTGGAGGGTAACCGGAGAGAGACACAGGGCATGAGAGGGGGGTGGGGGTAACAGGAGAGAGACATGGGGCATGAGATGGGGTGGGGGGTAACAGGAGAGAGACACAGGGCATGAGCGGGGGGTGGGGGGCAACAGCAGGGAGACATGGGGCATAACCAGGGGGTGGGGGGCAACAGGAGAGAGACACAGGGCATGAGAGGGGGGTGGGGGGTAACAGGAGAGAGACACAGGGCATGAGCCGGGGTCGGGGGGTAACAGGAGAGAGACACAGGCATGAGCAGGGGTGGTGGGCAACAGCAGGGAGACACGGTGCATGAGCGGGGGATGGGGCAACAGCAGGGATACACGGGGCATGAGCGGGGGTGGGAGGCAACAGCAGGGAGACACAGGGCATGAGCGGGGGATGGGGGGCAACATCATGGATACACTGGGCATGAGCGGGGGTGGGGGGAACACGAGGGAGACACAGGGCATGAGTGGGGGTGGGGGGAACACGAGGGAGACACGGGGCATGAGAGGGGGTGGGGGTAACAGAAGAGAGACATGGGGCATGACTGGGGGGCAACAGGAGAGAGACACAGGGCAAAGGTGGGGGTGGGGGGAACAGCAGGGAGACACAAGGCATGATCGGGGGTGGGGGGAACAGCAGGGAGACACGGGGCATGACCAGAGGGTGGAGGGTAACAGGAGAGAGACACGGGGCTTGAGTGGGGGGCAACAACAGGGAGACACGGGGCATGACCGGGGTGTGGGGGGCAACAGGAGAGAGACATGGGGCATGAGAGGGGGGCAACAGCAGGGAGACACGGGGCATGAGGGGGGAGTGGGGGCACAGGAGAGAGACACGGCGCATGAGCGGGGGTGGGGGGAACAGGAGAGAGACACAGGGCATGAACGGGGGTGGGGGCAACAGGAGAGAGACACAGGGCGTGACCGGGGGTGGGGGCAACAGGAGAGAGACACAGGGCATGAGCGGGGGGGTAACAGGAGAGAGACATGGGGCATGAGCAGGGGGTGGGGGGCAACAGCAGGGAGACACGGGGCATGACCAGGGGTGGGGGGTAATAGGAGAGAGACAAGGGCATGAGCGGGGGTTTGGGGCAGGGAGACACTGGGCATGACCGGGTGTGGGGGACAACAGGAGAGAGACACAGGGCATGAGAGGGGGGTGGGGGTAACAGGAGAGAGACACAGGGCATGAGAGGGGGGTAGGGGGTAACAGGAGAGAGACACGGGGCATGAGCGGGGGGTGGGGGGCAACATGAGAGAGACACGGGGCATGAGCGGGGGGTGGGGGCAACAGGAGAGAGACACGGGGCATGAGCGGGGGGTGGGGGAACATGGGGGAAACACGGGGCATGAGAGGGGGTGGAGGTAACAGGAGAGAGACACAGGGCTTGAGCGGGGGTTGGGGGGCAACAGCAGGGAGACACGGGGCATGACCGAGGTGGGGGCAACAGATGGGAGACACGGGGCATGATTGGGGAGTGGGGGGCAATAGGAGAGTGACACGGGGCATGAGAGGGGGTGGGGGGTAACAGGATAGACACAGGGCATGAGCAGGGGGTGGGGGGCAATAGCAGGGAGACACGGGGCATGAGTGGGGGGTGGGGGAACACAAGGGATACACGGGGCATGAGAGGGGAGTGGGGGTAACAGGAGAGAGACATGGGGCATGAGCGGGGGGTGAGTGGTAACAGCAGGGAGACACGTGACATGAGCAGGGGGGCAACAGGGGAAAGGCACGGGGCATGAGCGGGGGTCGGGGGTACAGTAGAGACACGAGGCATAAGCAGGGGGTGGGGGAACAGGAGAGAGACACGGGGCATGAGCGGGGGGTGGAGGGCAACAGCAGGGAGACACAGGGCATGGCTGGGGGGTGGGGGGCAACAGGAGAGAGACACGGGACATGAGCGGGGGGTGGGGGGCAACAGCAGAGAGACACGGGGCATGAAGGGGGGGACAGGGGAGACACGAGGCATGATCGGGGCTTGGGGGGAACAGGAGAGAGACACAGGGCATGAGTGGGGGGTGGGCGGCAACAACAGGGAGACACGGGGCATGACCGGGGTGTGGGGGGCAACAGGAGAGAGACATGGGGCATGAGAGGGGGGCAACAGGAGAAAGTCATGGGGCATGAGCAGGGGGTGGGGGGTAACAGGAGAGAGACACAGGGCATGAGCGGGGGACAACAGGAGAAAGACACGGGGCATGAGCGGGGGGTAACAGGAGAGAGACACGGGGCATGAGCGGGGGGTGGGGGGAACAGGAGAGAGACACGGGGCATGAGCGGGGGTGGGGGGCAACAGCAGAGAGACACGGGGCATGACTGGGGGTGGTTCAGCAGGAGAGAGACACGGGGCCTGAGCAGGGGGAGGGGGGTAACAGGAGAGAGACACGGGGCATGAGCAGGGGCTGGGGGGGGCAACAGCAGAGAGACACCGGGCATGACCGGGGGTGGGGGCAACAGGAGAGAGACACGGGGCCTGAGCGGGGGGTGGGGGGTAACAGGAGAGAGACACAGGGCATGAGCGGGGGTGGGGGGCAACAGCAGGGAGACACGGGGCATGACCAGGGGGTGGGGGGTAACAGGATAGAGACACAGGGCATGAGCAAGGTTTGGGGGCAACAGCAGGGAGACACTGGGCATGACCAGGTGTGGGGGACAACAGGAGAGAGACACAGGGCATGAGAGGGGGGTGGGGGTAACATGAGAGAGACACGGGGTATGAGAGCAGGGTGGGGGCAACAGCAGGGAGACACGGGGCATGAGCGCGGGTGGGAGGCAACAGCAGGGAGACACGGGGCATGAGCGGGGGATGGGGGGCAACATCATGGATACACTGGGCATGAGCGGGGGTGGGGGGAACACGAGGGAGACACAGGGCATGAGTGGGGGTGGGGGAACACGAGGGAGACACGGGGCATGATAGGGGTGGGGGTCACAGAAGAGAGACATGGGGCATGTCTGGGGGGGCAACAGGAGAGAGACACAGGGCAAAGGTGGGGGTGGGGGGCAACAGGAGAGAGACACGGGGCATGAGAGGGGGGTGGGGGGCAACAGCAAAGAGACACAGGGCATGACCGGGGGGTTGGGGGCAACAGGAGAGAGACACGGGGCATGAGAAGGGGGTGGGGGGCAACAGGGGAGACACGAGGCATGATCGGGGTGGGGGGAACAGCAGGGAGACACGGGGCATGACCAGAGGGTGGAGGGTAACAGGAGAGAGACACGGGGCTTGAGTGGGGGGCAACAACAGGGAGACAGGGGGCATGACCGGGGTGTGGGGGCAACAGGAGAGAGACATGGGGCATGATAGGGGGGCAACAGCAGGGAGACATGGGGCATGAGGGAGGAGTGGGGGGCACAGGAGAGAGACATGGGGCATGAGAGGGGGGCAACAGGAGAAAGTCATGGGGCATGAGCAGGGGGTGGGGGGTAACAGGAGAGAGACACAGGGCATGAGCGGGGGACAACAGGAGAAAGACACGGGGCATGAGCGGGGGGTGGGGGGTAACAGGAGAGAGACACGGGGCATGAGCGGGGGTTGGGGGGAACAGGAGAGAGACACGGGGCATGAACGGGCGTGGGGGGCAACAGCAGAGAGACACGGGGCATGACTGGGGGTGGTTCAGCAGGAGAGAGACACGGGGCCTGAGCGGGGGGAGGGGCGTAACAGGAGAGAGACACGGGGCATGAGCAGGGGCTGGGGGGCAACAGCAGAGAGACACCGGGCATGACCGGGGGTGGGGGCAACAGGAGAGAGACACGGGGCCTGAGCGGGGGGTGGGGGGTAACAGGAGAGAGACACAGGGCATGAGCGGGGGGTGGGGGGCAACAGCAGGGAGACACGGGGCATGACCAGGGGGTGGGGGGTAACAGGAGAGAGACACAGGGCATGAGCAGGGTTTGGGGGCAACAGCAGGGAGACACTGGGCATGACCAGGTGTGGGGGACAACAGGAGAGAGACACAGGGCATGAGAAGGGGGTGGGGGTAACGAGAGAGACACGGGGCATGAGAGCGGGGTGGGGGCAACAGCAGGGAGACACGGGGCATGAGCGCGGGAGGGAGGCAACAGCAGGGAGACACGGGGCATGAGCGGGGGATGGGGGCAACATCATGGATACACTGGGCATGAGCGGGGGTGGGGGGAACACGAGGGAGACACAGGGCATGAGTGGGGGTGGGGGGAACACGAGGGAGACACGGGCATGAGAGGGGGTGGGGGAAACAGAAGAGAGACATGGGGCATGTCTGGGGGGGGCAACAGGAGAGAGACACAGGTCAAAGGTGGGGGCGGGGGGCAACAGGAGAGAGACACTGGGCATGAGAGGGGGGTGAGGGGCAACAGCAGAGAGACACGGGGCATGACCGGGGGGTTGGGGGCAACAGGAGAGAGACACGGGGCATGAGAGGGGGTGGGGGGCAAAAGGGGAGACACGAGGCATGATCGGGGTGGGGGGAACAGCAGGGAGACACGGGGCATGACCAGAGGGTGGAGGGTAACATGAGAGAGACACGGGGCTTGAGTGGGGGACAACAACAGGGAGACAGGGGGCATGACCGGGGTGTGGGGGGCAACAGGAGAGAGACATGGGGCATGATAGGGGGCAACAGCAGGGAGACATGGGGCATGAGGGGGGAGTGGGGGGCACAGGAGAGAGACACGGCGCATGAGCGGCAGTGGGGGGAACAGGAGAGAGACACAGGGCATGAGCGGGGGGTGGGGGCAACAGGAGAGAGACACAGGGCATGACCGGGGGTGGGGGCAACAGGAGAGAGACACAGGGCCTGAGCGGGGGGGTAACAGGAGAGAGACATGGGGCATGAGCAGGGGGTGGGGGGCAACAGCAGGGAGACACGGGGCATGACCAGGGGTGGGGGGGACAACAGGAGAGAGACACAGGGCATGAGAAGGGGGTGGGGGTAACAGGAGAGAGACACAGGGCATGAGAGGGGGGTGGGGGCAACAGCAGGGAGACACGTGGCATGAGCGGGGGGTGGGTGGAACACGAGGGAGACACGGGGCATGAGAGGGGGGTAACAGCAGGGAGACATGGGGCATGAGCTGTGGGTGGGGGGCAACAGCAGGGAGAAACGGGGCATGACCAGGGGGTGGGGGGAACAGCAGGGAGACTCGGGGCATGAGCAGGGGGTGGGGGGTAACAGCAGGGAGACAAGGGGCATGAGCGGGGATTGGGGGCAACAGCAGGGAGACACGGGCCATGAGCGGGGGTGGGGGGCAACAGCAGGGAGACACGGGGCATTACCGGGGGATGGGGGGCAACAGCAGGGATACACGGGGCATGCCTGGGGGTGGGAAGCAACAGGAGAGAGACACGGGGCATGAGAGGGGGGTAGGGGGTAACAGGAGAGAGACACGGGGCATGAGCGGGGGGTGGGGGGCAACATGAGAGAGACACGGGGCATGAGCGGGGGGTGGGGGCAACAGGAGAGAGACACGGGGCATGAGCGGGGGGTGGGGGAACATGGGGGAAACACGGGGCATGAGAGGGGGTGGAGGTAACAGGAGAGAGACACAGGGCTTGAGCGGGGGTTGGGGGGCAACAGCAGGGAGACACGGGGCATGACCGGGGTGGGGGCAACAGATGGGAGACACGAGGCATGATTGGGGAGTAGGGGGCAATAGGAGAGTGACACGGGGCATGAGAGGGGGTGGGGGGTAACAGGATAGACACGGGGCATGAGCAGGGGGTGGGGGGCAACAGCAGGGAGACACGGGGCATGAGTGGGGGGTGGGGGAACACAAGGGATACACAGGGCATGAGAGGGGGGTGGGGGTAACAGGAGAGAGACATGGGGCATGAGCGGGGGGTGAGTGGTAACAGCAGGGAGACACGTGACATGAGCAGGGGGGCAACAGGGGAAAGGCACGGGGCATGAGCGGGGGGTCGGGGGTACAGTAGAGACACGAGGCATAAGCAGGGGGTGGGGGAACAGGAGAGAGACACGGGGCATGAGCGGGGGTGGGGGGCAACAGCAGGGAGACACGGGGCATGACTGGGGGTGGGGGGCAACAGGAGAGAGACACGGGACATGAGAGGGGGGTGGGGGGCAACAGCAGGGAGACACAGGGCATGAGGGGGGGGACAGAGGAGACACGAGGCATGATCGGGGGTGGGGGGGAACAGGAGAGAGACACAGGGCATGAGCGGGGTGTGGGGGGCAACAGCAGGGAGACACGGGGCATGACCAGGGGGCTTGGGGGATAACAGGAGAGAGACACGGGGCTTGAGTGGGGGGTGGGGGGCAACAACAGGGAGACACGGGGCATGACCGGGGTGTGGGGGGCAACAGGAGAGAGACATGGGGCATGAGAGGGGGGCAACAGGAGAAAGTCATGGGGCATGAGCAGGGGGTGGGGGGTAACAGGAGAGAGACACAGGGCATGAGCGGGGGACAACAGGAGAAAGACACGGGGCATGAGCGGGGGGTGGGGGGTAACAGGAGAGAGACACGGGGCATGAGCGGTGGGTGGGGGAACAGGAGAGAGACACGGGGCATGAGCGGGGGTGGGGGGCAACAGCAGAGAGACACGGGGCATGACTGGGGGTGGGGGCAGCAGGAGAGAGACATGGGGCCTGAGCGGGGGGAGGGGGGTAACAGGAGAGAGACACGGGGCATGAGCAGGGGCTGGGGGGCAACAGCAGAGAGACACCGGGCATGACCGGGGGTGGGGGCAACAGGAGAGAGACACGGGGCCTGAGCGGGGGGTGGGGGTAACAGGAGAGAGACACAGGCATGAGCGGGGGGTGGAGGGCAAAAGCAGGGAGACACGGGGCATGACCAGGGGGAGGGGGATAACAGGAGAGAGACACAGGGCATGAGCAGGGTTTGGGGGCAACAGCAGGGAGAACCTGGGCATGACCAGGTGTGGGGGACAACATGAGAGAGACACAGGGCATGAGAGGGGGGTGGGGGTAACATGAGAGAGACACGGGGCATGAGAGCGGGGTGGGGGCAACAGCAGGGAGACACGGGGAATGAGCGGGGGTGGGGGAACACGAGGGAGACACGGGGCATTAGAGGGTGGTGGGGGGTAACAGCAGGGACACACGGGGCATGAGCGGTGGGTTGGGGGCAACAGCAGGGAGACACAGGGCATGACCAGGGGGTGGAGGGCAACAGGAGAGAGACACAGAGAATGAGGGTGGGGGTAACAGGAGAGAGACACGGGGCATGAGCGGGGGTGGGGGGCAACAGCAGGGAGACATGGGGCATGACTGGGGTGTGGGGGGTAACAGGAGAGAGACATGGGGCATGAGCGGGGGATGGGGGCAACAGCAGGGATACACGGGGCATGCCTGGGGGTGGGAAGCAACAGGAGAGAGACACGGGGCATGAGAGGGGGGTAGGGGGTAACAGGAGAGAGACACGGGGCATGAGCGGGGTGGGGGCAACAGGTTAGAGACACGGGGCCTGAGCGGGGGGGTAACAGGAGAGAGACACGGGGCATGAGCGGGGGGTGGGGGCAACAGCAGGGAGACACAGGGCATGACCAGGGGGTGGGGGGTAACAGGAGAGAGACACGGGGCATGAGCGGGGTTTGGGGGGCAACAGCAGGGAGACATGGGGCATTAGTGGGGGTGCGGGGTAACAGGAGAGGGAGACAGGGCATGAGCGGGGGGTGGGGGGCAACAGGAGAGAGAGACACAGGGCATGAGGGTGGGGTGTAACAGGAGAGAGACACGGGGCATGAGAGGGGGTGGGAGGGTAACAGGAGAGAGACACGGGGCATGAGAGGGGGGTGGGGGGTACCAGGAGAGAGACTCGGGGCATGAGTGGGGGGTGGGGGGTAACAGCAGGGAGACACGGGGCATGACCGGGGGGTGGGAGGCAACAGGAGGGAGACACGGGGCATGACCGGGGGTGGGGGCAACAGGAGAGAGACACGGGGCCTGAGCGGGGGGTGGGGGGGTAACAGGAGAGAGACACAGGGCATGAGCGGGGGGTGGAGGGCAACAGCAGGGAGACACGGGGCATGACCAGGGGGAGGGGGGTAACAGGAGAGAGACACAGGGCATGAGCAGGGTTTGGGGGCAACAGCAGGGAGACACTGGGCATGACCAGGTGTGGGGGACAACATGAGAGAGACACAGGGCATGAGAGGGGGGTGGGGGTAACATGAGAGAGACACGGGGCATGAGAGCGGGGTGGGGGCAACAGCAGGGAGACACGGGGAATGAGCGGGGGGTGGGGGGACACGAGGGAGACACGGGGCATTAGATGGTGGTGGGGGGTAACAGCAGGGACACACGGGGCATGAGCGGTGGGTTGGGGACAACAGCAGGGAGACACCGGGCATGACCAGGGGGTGGAGGGCAACAGGAGAGAGACAAGGAGAATGAGGGTGGGGGTAACAGGAGAGAGACACGGGGCATGAGCGGGGGTGGGGGGCAACAGCAGGGAGACACGGGGCATGACCAGGGGGTGGGGGGTAGCAGGAGAGAGACAGGCGGCATGAGCAGGGGGTGGGAGGCAACAACAGGGAGACATGGGGCATGACTGGGGTGTGGGGGATAACAGGAGAGAGACATGGGGCATGAGCGGGGGGGCAACAGGAGAAAGACACAGGGCATAAACGGGGGTGGGGGGTAACAGGAGAGACACGCGGCATAAGCGGGGGGTGGGGGGAACAGGAGAGAGACACAGGGCATGAGCGGGGTGGGGGCAACAGGTTAGAGACACGGGGCCTGAGGGGGGGGGTAACAGGAGTGAGACACGGGGCATGAGCGGGGGGTGGGGGCAACAGCAGGGAGACACGGGGCATGACCAGGGGGTGGGGGGTAACAGGAGAGAGACACGGGGCATGAGCGGGGTTTGGGGGGCAACAGCAGGGAGACATGGGGCATTAGTGCGGGTGGGGGGTAACAGGAGAGGGAGACAGGGCATGAGCAGGGGGTGGGGGGCAACAGCAGGGAGACACAGGGCATGACCGGGGGGTGGGGGGCAACAGGACAGAGACACAGGGCATGAGGGTGGGGTGTAACAGGAGAGAGACACGGGGCATGAGAGGGGGTGGGAGGGTAACAGGAGAGAGACACGGGGCATGAGAGGGGGGTGGGGGGTAACAGGAGAGAGACTCGGGGCATGAGTGGGGGGTGGGGGGTAACAGCAGGGAGACACGGGGCATGACCGGGGGGTGGGAGGCAACAGGAGGGAGACACAGGGCATGAGCAGGGGGTGGGGGCAACAGCAGGGAGACAAGGGGCTTGAGCTGGGTGTGTGGGGAACACGAGGGAGACACTGGGCATGAGAGGGGGAGGGGGGTAACCGGAGAGAGACACGGGGCATGAGCGGGGGTGATGGGCAACAGCAGGGAGACACAGGGCATGAGCAGGGGGCAACAGGAGAGAGACATGGGGCATGAGCGGGGGGAGGGGGTAACAGGAGAGACACGAGGCAGAAGTGGGGGGTGAGGGGAACAGGAGAGAGACTCGGGGCATGAGTGGGGGGTGGGGGGTAACAGCAGGGAGACACGGGGCATGACCGGGGGGTGGGAGGCAACAGGAGGGAGACACGGGGCATGAGCAGGGGGTGGGGGCAACAGCAGGGAGACAAGGGGCTTGAGCTGGGTGTGTGGGGAACACGAGGGAGACACTGGGCATGAGAGGGGGAGGGGGGTAACCGGAGAGAGACACGGGGCATGAGCGGGGGTGATGGGCAACAGCAGGGAGACACAGGGCATGAGCAGGGGGCAACAGCAGGGAGACACGGGGCATGAGCGGGGGGTGGGGGGCAACAGCAGGGAGACACGGGGCATGAGCGGGGGTGGGAGGCAACAGCAGGGAGAGACGGGGCATGAGCGGGGGATGGGGGGCAACATCATGGATACACTGGCAATGAGCGGGGGTGGGGGGAACACGAGGGAGACACAGGGCATGAGTTGGGGTGGGGGAACACGAGGGAGACACGGGGCATGAGAGGGGGTGGGGGTAACAGAAGAGAGACATGGGGCATGACTGGGGGGTGGGGGGCAACAGGAGAGAGACACAGGCATGAGCAGGGGTGGTGGGCAACAGCAGGGAGACACGGTGCATGAGCGGGGGATGGGGCAACAGCAGGGATACACGGGGCATGAGCGGGGGTGTGAGGCAACAGCAGGGAGACACGGGGCATGAGCGGGGGATGGGGGGCAATATCATGGATACACTGGGCATGAGCGGGGGTGGGGGGAACACGAGGGAGACACAGGGCATGAGTGGGGGTGGGGGGAACACGAGGGAGACACGGGGCATGAGAGGGGGTGGGGGTAACAGAAGAGAGACATGGGGCATGACTGGGGGGCAACAGGAGAGAGACACAGGGCAAAGGTGGGGGTGGGGGGCAACAGGAGAGAGACACGGGGCATGAGAGGCGGGTGGGGGGCAACAGCAGGGAGACACGGGGCATGACCGGGGGTTGGGGGCAACAGGAGAGAGACACGGGGCATGAGAGGGGGGTGGGGAGCAACAGGGGAGACACGAGGCATGATCGGGTGTGGGGGGAACAGCAGGGAGACACGGGGCATGACCAGAGGGTGGAGGGTAACAGGAGAGAGACACGGGGCTTGAGTGGGGGGCAACAACAGGGAGACACGGGGCATGACCGGGGTGTGGGGGCAACAGGAGAGAGACATTGGGCATGAGAGGGGGGCAACAGCAGGGAGACACGGGGCATGAGGGGGGAGTGGGGGGCACAGGAGAGAGACACAGGGCATGAGCGGGGGGTGGGGGCAACAGGAGAGAGACACAGGGCATGAGAGGGGGGTGGGGGCAACAGCAGGGAGACACGTGGCATGAGCGGCGGGTGGGTGGAACACGAGGGAGACACGGGGCATGAGAGGGGGGTAACAGCAGGGAGACATGGGGCATGAGCGGTGGGTGGGGGGCAACAGCAGGGAGAAACGGGGCATGACCAGGGGGTGGGGGGAACAGCAGGGAGACTCGGGGCATGAGCAGGGGGTGGGGGGTAACAGCAGGGAAACACGGGGCATTAGCGGGGATTGGAGGCAACAGCAGGGAGACACGGGGCATGAGAGGGGGTTGAGGGGCAACAGCAGGGATACATGGGGCATAACCAGGGGGTGGGGGGCAACAGGAGAGAGACACAGGGCATGAGAGGGGGGTGGGGGGTAACAGGAGAGAGACACAGGGCATGAGCCGGGGTCGGGGGGTAACAGGAGAGAGACACAGGCATGAGCAGGGGTGGTGGGCAACAGCAGGGAGACACGGTGCATGAGCGGGGGATGGGGCAACAGCAGGGATACACGGGGCATGAGCGGGGGTGGGAGGCAACAGCAGGGAGAGACGGGGCATGAGCGGGGGATGGGGGGCAACATCATGGATACACTGGGCATGAGCGGGGGTGGGGGGAACACGAGGGAGACACAGGGCATGAGTGGGGGTGGGGGGAACACGAGGGAGACACGGGGCATGAGAGGGGGTGGGGGTAACAGAAGAGAGACATGGGGCATGACTGGGGGGGCAACAGGAGAGAGACACAGGGCAAAGGTGGGGGTGGGGGGCAACAGGAGAGAGACACGGGGCATGAGAGGGGGGTGGGGGGCAACAGGAGAGAGACACAGGCATGAGCAGGGGTGGTGGGCAACAGCAGGGAGACACGGTGCATGAGCGGGGGATGGGGCAACAGCAGGGATACACGGGGCATGAGCGGGGGTGGGAGGCAACTGCAGGGAGACACGAGCATGAGCGGGGGATGGGGGGCAACATCATGGATACACTGGGCATGAGCGGGGGTGGGGGGAACACGAGGGAGACACAGGGCATGAGTGGGGGTGGGGGGAACACGAGGGAGACACGGGGCATGAGAGGGGGTGGGGGTAACAGGAGAGAGACACAGGGCATGAGAGGGGGTGGGGGCAACAGCAGGGAGACACGTGGCATGAGCGGGGGGTTGGTGGAACACGAGGGAGACACGGGGCATGAGATGGGGGTAACAGCAGGGAGACATGGGGCATGAGCGGTGGGTGGGGGGCAACAGCAGGGAGAAACGGGGCATGACCAGGGGGTGGGGGGAACAGCAGGGAGACTCGGGGCATGAGCAGGGGGTGGGAGGCAACTGCAGGGAGACACGGGGCATGAGCGGGGGATGGGGGGCAACATCATGGATACACTGGGCATGAGCGGGGGTGGGGGGAACACGAGGGAGACACAGGGCATGAGTGGGGGTGGGGGGAACACGAGGGAGACACGGGGCATGAGAGGGGGTGGGGGTAACAGAAGAGAGACATGGGGCATGACTAGGGGGGCAACAGGAGAGAGACACAGGGCAAAGGTGGGGGTGGGGGGCAACAGGAGAGAGACACGGGGCATGAGAGGGGGGTGGGGGGCAACAGCAGGGAGACACGGGGCATGACCGGGGTGTTGGGGGCAACAGGAGAGAGACACGGGGCATGAGAGGGGGGTGGGGAGCAACATGGGAGACACGAGGCATGATCGGCGGTGTGGGGAACAGCAGGGAGACACGGGGCATGACCAGAGGGTGGAGGGTAACAGGAGAGAGACACGGGGCTTGAGTGGGGGGCAACAACAGGGAGACACGGGGCATGACCGGGGTGTGGGGGGCAACAGGAGAGAGACATGGGCATGAGAGGGGGGCAACAGCAGGGAGACACGGGGCATGAGAGGGGAGTGGGGGGCACAGGAGAGAGACACAGGGCATGAGCGGGGGGTGGGGGCAACAGGAGAGAGACACAGGGCATGACCGGGGGTGGGGGCAACAGGAGAGAGACACAGGGCCTGAGCGGGGTGGTAACAGGAGAGAGACATGGGGCATGAGCAGGGGGTGGGGGGCAACAGCAGGGAGACACGGGGCATGACCAGGGGTGGGGGTAATAGGAGAGAGACACGGGGCATGAGCGGGGGTTTGGGGCAGGGAGACACGGGGCATGACTGGGTGTGGGGGACAACAGGAGAGAGACACAGGGCATGAGAGGGGGGTGGGGGTAACAGGAGAGAGACACAGGGCATGAGAGGGGGGTGGGGGCAACAGCAGGGAGACACGTGGCATGAGCGGGGGGTGGGTGGAACACGAGGGAGACACGGGGCATGAGAGGGGGGTAACAGCAGGGAGACATGGGGCATGAGCGGTGGGTGGGGGGCAACAGCAGGGAGAAACGGGCATGACCAGGGGGTGGGGGAACAGCAGGGAGACTCGGGGCATGAGCAGGGGGTGGGGGGTAACAGCAGGGAGACACGGGGCATGAGCGGGGATTGGGGGCAACAGCAGGGAGACACGGGCCATGAGCGGGGGTGGGAGGCAACAGCAGGGAGACACGGGGCATTAGCGGGGGATGGGGGGCAACAGCAGGGATACACGGGGCATGCCTGGGGGTGGGAAGCAACAGGAGAGAGACACGGGGCATGAGAGGGGGGTAGGGGGTAACAGGAGAGAGACACGGGGCATGAGTGGGGGGTGGGGGGCAACATGAGAGAGACACGGGGCATGAGCGGGGGGTGGGGGCAACAGGAGAGAGACACGGGCATGAGAGGGGGTGGAGGTAACAGGAGAGAGACACAGGGCTTGAGCGGGGGTTGGGGGGCAACAGCAGGGAGACACGGGGCATGACCGGGGTGGGGGCAACAGATGGGAGACACGGGGCATGATTGGGGAGTGGGGGGCAATAGGAGAGTGACACGGGGCATGAGAGGGGGTGGGGGGTAACAGGATAGACACGGGGCATGAGCAGGGGGTGGGGGGCAACAGCAGGGAAGCACGGGGCATGAGTGGGGGGTGGGGGAACACAAGGGATACACGGGGCATGAGAGGGGGGTGGGGGTAACAGGAGAGAGACACGGGGCATGAGCGGGGGGTGGGGGGTAACAGGAGAGAGACACGGGGCATAAGCGGTGGGTGGGGGAACAGGAGAGAGACACGGGGCATGAGCGGGGGTGGGGGGCAACAGCAGAGAGACACGGGGCATGACTGGGGGTGGGGGCAGCAGGAGAGAGACATGGGGCCTGAGCGGGGGGAGGGGGGTAACAGGAGAGAGACACGGGGCATGAGCAGGGGCTGGGGGGCAACAGCAGAGAGACACCGGGCATGACCGGGGGTGGGGGCAACAGGAGAGAGACACGGGGCCTGAGCGGGGGGTGGGGGTAACAGGAGAGAGACACAGGGCATGAGCGGGGGGTGGAGGGCAACAGCAGGGAGACACGGGGCATGACCAGGGGGAGGGGGATAACAGGAGAGAGACACAGGGCATGAGCAGGGTTTGGGGGCAACAGCAGGGAGAACCTGGGCATGACCAGGTGTGGGGGACAACATGAGAGAGACACAGGGCATGAGAGGGGTTGGGGGTAACATGAGAGAGACACGGGGCATGAGAGCGGGGTGGGGGCAACAGCAGGGAGACACGGGGAATGAGCGGGGGTGGGGAACACGAGGGAGACACGGGGCATTAGAGGGTGGTGGGGGGTAACAGCAGGGACACACGGGGCATGAGCGGTGGGTTGGGGGCAACAGCAGGGAGACACGGGGCATGACCAGGGGGTGGAGGGCAACAGGAGAGAGACACGGAGAATGAGGGTGGGGGTAACAGGAGAGAGACACAGGGCATGAGCGGGGGTGGGGGGCAACAGCAGGGAGACACGGGGCATGACCAGGGGGTGGGGGGTAGCAGGAGAGACACAGGTGGCATGAGCAGGGGGTGGGGGGCAACAACAGGGAGACATGGGGCATGACCAGGGGGTGGGGGGTAACAGGAGAGAGACACGGGGCATGAGCGGGGTTTGGGGGGCAACAGCAGGGAGACATGGGGCATTAGTGGGGGTGGGGGGTAACAGGAGAGGGAGACAGGGCATGAGCGGGGGGTGGGGGGCAACAGCAAGGAGACACGGGGCATGACCGGGGGTGGGGGGCAACAGGAGAGAGACACAGGGCATGAGGGTGGGGTGTAACAGGAGAGAGACACGGGGCATGAGAGGGGGTGGGAGGGTAACAGGAGAGAGACACGGGGCATGAGAGGGGGGTGGGGGGTAACAGGAGAGAGACTCGGGGCATGAGTGGGGGGTGGGGGGGTAACAGGAGAGAGACACAGGGCATGACCGGGGGGTGGGAGGCAACAGGAGGGAGACACGGGGCATGACCGGGGGTGGGGGCAAGAGGAGAGAGACACGGGGCCTGAGCGGGGGGTGGGGGGGTAACAGGAGAGAGACACAGGGCATGAGCGGGGGGTGGAGGGCAACAACAGGGAGACACGGGGCATGACCAGGGGGATGGGGGGCAACATCATGGATACACTGGGCATGAGCGGGGGTGGGGGGAACACGAGGGAGACACAGGGCATGAGTGGGGGTGGGGGGAACACGAGGGAGACACGGGGCATGAGAGGGGGTGGGGGTAACAGAAGAGAGACATGGGGCATGACTGGGGGGGCAACAGGAGAGAGATACAGGGCAAAGGTGGGGGTGGGTGGGGGCAACAGGAGAGAGACACGGGGCATGAGAGGCGGGTGGGGGGCAACAGCAGGGAGACACGGGGCATGACCGGGGGTTGGGGGCAACAGGAGAGAGACACGGGGCATGAGAGGGGGTGGGGAGTAACAGGGGAGACACGAGGCATGATCGGGGGTGGGGGGAACAGCAGGGAGACACGGGGCATGACCAGAGGGTGGAGGGTAACAGGAGAGAGACACGGGGCTTGAGTGGGGGGCAACAACAGGGAGACACGGGGCATGACCGGGGTGTGGGGGCAACAGGAGAGAGACATGGGGCATGAGAGGGGGGCAACAGCAGGGAGACACGGGGCATGAGGGGGGAGTGGGGGGCACAGGAGAGAGACACAGGGCATGAGCGGGGGGTGGGGGCAACAGGAGAGAGACACAGGGCATGACCGGGGGTGGGGGCAACAGGAGAGAGACACAGGGCCTGAGCGGGGTGGTAACAGGAGAGAGACATGGGGCATGAGCAGGGGGTGGGGGGCAACAGCAGGGAGACACGGGGCATGACCAGGGGTGGGGGTAATAGGAGAGAGACACGGGGCATGAGTGGGGGTTTGGGGCAGGGAGACACGGGGCATGACTGGGTGTGGGGGACAACAGGAGAGAGACACAGGGCATGAGAGGGGGGTGGGGGTAACAGGAGAGAGACACAGGGCATGAGATTGGGGTGGGGGCAACAGCAGGGAGACACGTGGCATGAGCGGGGGGTGGGTGGAACACGAGGGAGACACGGGGCATGAGAGGGGGGTAACAGCAGGGAGACATGGGGCATGAGCGGTGGGTGGGGGGCAACAGCAGGGAGAAACGGGGCATGACCAGGGGGTGGGGGGAACAGCAGGGAGACTCAGGGCATGAGCAGGGGGTGGGGTGTAACAGCAGGGAGACACGGGGCATGAGCGGGGATTGGGGGCAACAGCAGGGAGACACAGGCCATGAGCGGGGGTGGGAGGCAACAGCAGGGAGACACGGGGCATGAGAGGGGGTTGGGGGGCAACAGCAGGGATACATGGGGCATAACCAGGGGGTGGGGGGCAACAGGAGAGAGACACAGGGCATGAGAGGGGGGTGGGGGGTAACAGGAGAGAGACACAGGGCATGAGCCGGGGTCGGGGGGTAACAGGAGAGAGACACAGGCATGAGCAGGGGTGGTGGGCAACAGCAGGGAGACACGGTGCATGAGCGGGGGATGGGGCAACAGCAGGGATACACGGGGCATGAGCGGGGGTGAGAGGCAACAGCAGGGAGAGACGGGGCATGAGCGGGGGATGGGGGGCAACATCATGGATACACTGGGCATGAGCGGGGGTGGGGGGAACACGAGGGAGACACAGGGCATGAGTGGGGGTGGGGAGAACACGAGGGAGACACGGGGCATGAGAGGGGGTGGGGGTAACAGAAGAGAGACATGGGGCATGACTGGGGGGGCAACAGGAGAGAGACACAGGGCAAAGGTGGGGGTGGGGGGCAACAGGAGAGCGACACGGGGCATGAGAGAGGGGTGGGGGGCAACAGGAGAGAGACACAGGCATGAGCAGGGGTGGTGGGCAACAGCAGGGAGACACGGTGCATGAGCGGGGGATGGGGCAACAGCAGGGATACACGGGGCATGAGCGGGGGTGGGAGGCAACTGCAGGGAGACACGGGGCATGAGCGGGGGATGGGGGGCAACATCATGGATACACTGGGCATGAGCGGGGGTGGGGGAACACGAGGGAGACACAGGGCATGAGTGGGGGTGGGGGGAACACGAGGGAGACACGGGGCATGAGAGGGGGTGGGGGTAACAGGAGAGAGACACAGGGCATGAGAGGGGGGTGGGGGCAACAGCAGGGAGACACGTGGCATGAGCGGGGGGTGGGTGGAACACGAGGGAGACACGGGGCATGAGATGGGGGTAACAGCAGGGAGACATGGGGCATGAGCGGTGGGTGGGGGCAACAGCAGGGAGAAACGGGGCATGACCAGGGGGTGGGGGGAACAGCAGGGAGACTCGGGGCATGAGCAGGGGGTGGGAGGCAACTGCAGGGAGACACGGGGGCATGAGCGGGGGATGGGGGGCAACATCATGGATACACTGGGCATGAGCGGGGGTGGGGGGAACACGAGGGAGACACAGGGCATGAGTGGGGGTGGGGGGAACACGAGGGGAGACACGGGGCATGAGAGGGGGTGGGGGTAACAGAAGAGAGTTATGGGGCATGACTAGGGGGGCAACAGGAGAGAGACACAGGGCAAAGGTGGGGGTGGGGGGCAACAGGAGAGAGACACGGGGCATGAGAGGGGGGTGGGTGGCAACAGCAGGGAGACACGGGGCATGACCGGGGGGTTGGGGGCAACAGGAGAGAGACACGGGGCATGAGAGGGGGGTGGGGAGCAACAGGGGAGACACGAGGCATGATCGGCGGTGGGGGGAACAGCAGGGAGACACGGGGCATGACCAGAGGGTGGAGGGTAACAGGAGAGAGACACGGGGCTTGAGTGGGGGGCAACAACAGGGAGACACGGGGCATGACCGGGGTGTGGGGGGCAACAGGAGAGAGACATGGGGCATGAGAGGGGGGCAACAGCAGGGAGACACGGGGCATGAGAGGGGAGTGGGGGGCACAGGAGAGAGACACAGGGCATGAGCGGGGGGTGGGGGCAACAGGAGAGAGACACAGGGCATGACCGGGGGTGGGGGCAACAGGAGAGAGACACAGGGCCTGAGCGGGGTGGTAACAGGAGAGAGACATGGGGCATGAGCAGGGGGTGGGGGGCAACAGCAGGGAGACACGGGGCATGACCAGGGGTGGGGGTAATAGGAGAGAGACACGGGGCATGATCGGGGGTTTGGGGCAGGGAGACACGGGGCATGACCGGGTGTGGGGGACAACAGGAGAGAGACACAGGGCATGAGAGGGGGGTGGGGGTAACAGGAGAGAGACACAGGGCATGAGAGGGGGGTGGGGGCAACAGCAGGGAGACACGTGGCATGAGCGGGGGGAGTGGAACACGAGGGAGACACGGGGCATGAGAGGGGGGTAACAGCAGGGAGACATGGGGCATGAGCGGTGGGTGGGGGGCAACAGCAGGGAGAAACGGGGCATGACCAGGGGGTGGGGGAACAGCAGGGAGACTCGGGGCATGAGCAGGGGGTGGGGGGTAACAGCAGGGAGACACGGGGCATGAGCGGGGATTGGGGGCAACAGCAGGGAGACACGGGCCATGAGCGGGGGTGGGAGGCAACAGCAGGGAGACACGGGGCATTAGCGGGGGATGGGGGGCAACAGCAGGGATACACGGGGCATGCCTGGGGGTGGGAAGCAACAGGAGAGAGACACGGGGCATGAGAGGGGGGTAGGGGGTAACAGGAGAGAGACACGGGGCATGAGCGGGGGGTGGGGGGCAACATGAGAGAGACACGGGGCATGAGCGGGGGGTGGGGGCAACAGGAGAGAGACACGGGGCATGAGAGGGGGTGGAGGTAACAGGAGAGAGACACAGGGCTTGAGCGGGGGTTGGGGGGCAACAGCAGGGAGACACGGGGCATGACCGGGGTGGGGGCAACAGATGGGAGACACGGGGCATGATTGGGGAGTGGGGGGCAATAGGAGAGTGACACGGGGCATGAGAGGGGGTGGGGGGTAACAGGATAGACACGGGGCATGAGCAGGGGGTGGGGGGCAACAGCAGGGAAGCACTGGGCATGAGTGGGGGGTGGGGGAACACAAGGGATACACAGGGCATGAGAGGGGGATGGGGGTAACAGGAGAGAGACATGGGGCATGAGCGGGGGGTGAGTGGTAACAGCAGGGAGACACGTGACATGAGCAGGGGGGCAACAGGGGAAAGGCACGGGGCATGAGCGGGGGGTCGGGGTACAGTAGAGACACGAGGCATAAGCAGGGGGTGGGGGAACAGGAGAGAGACACGGGGCATGAGCGGGGGGTGGAGGGCAACAGCAGGGAGACACGGGGCATGACTGGGGGGTGGGGGGGAACAGGAGAGAGACACGGGACATGAGCGGGGGGTGGAGGGCAACAGCAGGGAGACACGGGGCATGAGGCGGGGGGACAGGGGAGACACGAGGCATGATCGGGGGTGGGGGGGAACAGGAGAGAGACACAGGGCATGAGTGGGGGGTGGGGGGCAACAAGAGGGAGACACGGGGCATGACCGGGGTGTGGGGGGTAACAGGAGAGAGACATGGGGCATGAGAGGGGGGCAACAGGAGAAAGTCATGGGGCATGAGCAGGGGGTGGGGGGTAACAGGAGAGAGACACAGGGCATGAGCGGGGGACAACAGGAGAAAGACACGGGGCATGAGCGGGGGGTGGGGGGTAACAGGAGAGAGACACGGGGCATGAGCGGGGGGTGGGGGGAACAGGAGAGAGACACGGGGCATGAGCGGGGGTGGGGGGCAACAGCAGAGAGACACGGGGCATGACTGGGGGTGGTTCAGCAGGAGAGAGACACGGGGCCTGAGCGGGGGGAGGGGGGTAACAGGAGAGAGACACGGGGCATGAGCAGGGGCTGGGGGGCAACAGCAGAGAGACACCGGGCATGACCGGGGGTGGGGGCAACAGGAAAGAGACACGGGGCCTGACCAGGGGGTGGGGGGTAACAGGAGAGAGACACAGGGCATGAGCAGGGTTTGGGGGCAACAGCAGGGAGACACTGGGCATGACCAGGTGTGGGGGACAACAGGAGAGAGACACAGGGCATGAGAGGGGGGTGGGGGTAACATGAGAGAGACACGGGGCATGAGAGCGGGGTGGGGGCAACAGCAGGGAGACACGGGGCATGAGCGGGGGATGGGGGCAACATCATGGATACATTGGGCATGAGCGGGGGTGGGGGGAACACGAGGGAGACACAGGGCATGAGTGGGGGTGGGGGGAACACGAGGGAGACACGGGGCATGAGAGGGGGTGGGGGTAACAGAAGAGAGACATGGGGCATGTCTGGGGGGGCAACAGGAGAGAGACACAGGGCAAAGGTGGGGGTGGGGGGCAACAGGAGAGAGACACGGGGCATGAGAAGGGGGTGGGGGGCAACAGCAGGGAGACACGGGGCATGACCGGGGGGTTGGGGGCAACAGCAGAGAGACACGGGGCATGAGAGGGGGGTGGGGGGCAACAGGGGAGACCCGAGGCATGATCGGGGTGGGGGGAACAGCAGGGAGACACGGGGCATGACCAGAGGGTGGAGGGTAACAGGAGAGAGACACGGGGCTTGAGTGGGGGGCAACAGCAGGGAGACAGGGGGCATGACCGGGGTGTGGGGGGCAACAGGAGAGAGACATGGGGCATGATAGGGGGGCAACAGCAGGGAGCCATGGGGCATGAGGGGGTGGTGGGGGGCACAGGAGAGAGACACGGCGCATGAGCGGCGGTGGGGGGAACAGGAGAGAGACACAGGGCATGAGCGGGGGATGGGGGCAACAGGAGAGAGACACAGGGCATGACCGGGGGTGGGGGCAACAGGAGAGAGACGCAGGGCCTGAGCGGGGGGGTAACAGGAGAGAGCCATGGGGCATGAGCAGGGGGTGGGGGGCAACAGCAGGGAGACACGGGGCATGACCAGGGGTGGGGGGGTAATAGTAGAGAGACACGGGGCATGAGCGGGGGTTTGGGGCAGGGAGACACGGGGCATGACCGGGTGTGGGGGACAACAGGAGAGAGACACAGGGCATGAGAAGGGGGTGGGGGTAACAGGAGAGAGACACAGGGCATGAGAGGGGGGTGGGGGCAACAGCAGGGAGACACGTGGCATGAGCGGGGGGTGGGTGGAACACGAGGGAGACACGGGGCATGAGAGGGGGGTAACAGCAGGGAGACATGGGGCATGAGCGGTGGGTGGGGGGCAACAGCAGGGAGAAACGGGGCATAACCAGGGGGTGGGGGGAACAGCAGGGAGACTCGGGGCATGAGCAGGGGGTGGGGGGTAACAGCAGGGAGACACGGGGCATGAGCGGGGATTGGGGGCAACAGCAGGGAGACACGGGCCATGAGCGGGGGTGGGGGGCAACAGAAGGGAGACACGGGGCATTAGCGGGGGATGGGGGGCAACAGCAGGGATACACGGGGCATGCCTGGGGGTGGGAAGCAACAGGAGAGAGACACGGGGCATGAGAGGGGGTAGGGGTAACAGGAGAGAGACACGGGGCATGAGCAGGGGGTGGGGGGCAACATGAGAGAGACACGGGGCATGAGCGTGGGGTGGGGGCAACAGGAGAGAGACACGGGGCATGAGCGGGGGGTGGGGGAACATGGGGGAAACACGGGGCATGAGAGGGGGTGGAGGTAACCGGAGAGAGACACAGGGCTTGAGTGGGGGTGGGGGGCAACAGCAGGGAGACACGGGGCATGACCGGGGTGGGGGCAACAGATGGGAGACATGGGGCATGATTGGGGAGTGGGGGGCAATAGGAGAGTGACACGGGGCATGAGCGGGGATTGGGGGCAACAGCAGGGAGACACGGGCCATGAGCGGGGGTGGGGGGCAACAGCAGGGAGACACGGGGCATTAGCGGGGGATGGGGGGCAACAGCAGGGATACACGGGGCATGAGTGGAGGGTGGGGGAACACAAGGGATACACGGGGCATGAGAGGGGGGTGGGGGTAACAGGAGAGAGACAAGGGGCATGAGCGGGGGGTGAGTGGTAACAGCAGGGAGACACGTGACATGAGCAGGGGGGCAACAGGGGAAAGGCACGGGGCATGAGCGGGGGGTCGGGGGTAACAGGATAGACACGGGGCATGAACAGGGGGTGGGGGGCAACAGCAGGGAGACACGGGGCATGAGTGGGGGTGGGGGAACACAAGGGATACACGGGGCATGAGAGGGGGGTGGGGGTAACAGGAGAGAGACAAGGGGCATGAGCGGGGGTGAGTGGTAACAGCAGGGAGACACGTGACATGAGCAGGGGGGCAACAGGGGAAAGGCACGGGGCATGAGCGGGGGGTCGGGGGTACAGTTGAGACACGAGGCATAAGCAGGGGGTGGGGGAACAGGAGAGAGACACGGGGCATGAGCTGGGGGTGGGGGGCAACAGCAGGGAGACACGGGGCATGACTGGGGGGTGGGGGGCAACAGGAGGGAGACACGGGACATGAGCGGGGGTGGGGGGCAACAGCAGGGAGACACGGGGCATGAGCGGGGGGACAGGGGAGACACAAGGCATGATCGGGGGTGGGGGGAACAGGAGAGAGACACAGGGCATGAGCGGGGTGTGGGGGGCAACAGCAGGGAGACACGGGGCATGACCAGGGGGTGGGGGGTAACAGGAGAGAGACACGGGGCTTGAGTGGGGGGCAACAACAGGGAGACACGGGGCATGACCGGGGTGTGGGGGGCAACAGGAGAGAGACATGGGGCATGAGAGGGGGGCAACAGGAGAAAGTCATTGGGCATGAGCAGGGGGTGGGGGGTAACAGGAGAGAGACACAGGGCATGAGCGGGGGACAACAGGAGAAAGACACGGGGCATGAGCGGGGGGTGGGGGGTAACAGGAGAGAGACACGGGGCATGAGCGGGGGGTGGGGGGAACAGGAGAGAGACACGGGGCATGAGCGGGGGTGGGGGACAACAGCAGAGAGACACGGGGCATGACTGGGGGTGGGGGCAGCAGGAGAGAGACATGGGGCCTGAGCGGGGGGAGGGGGGTAACAGGAGAGAGACACGGGGCATGAGCAGGGGCTGGGGGGCAACAGCAGAGAGACACGGGGCATGACCGGGGGTGGGGGCAACAGGAGAGAGACATGGGGCCTGAGCGGGGGGTGAGGGTAACAGGAGAGAGACACAGGGCATGAGCGGGGGGTGGAGGGCAACAGCAGGGAGACACGGGGCATGACCAGGGGGAGGGGGGTAACAGGAGAGAGACACAGGGCATGAGCAGGGTTTGGGGGCAACAGCAGGGAGACACTGGGCATGACCAGGTGTGGGGGACAACATGAGAGAGACACAGGGCATGAGAGGGGTGTGGGGGTAACATGAGAGAGACACGGGGCATGAGAGCGGGGTGGGGGCAACAGCAGGGAGACACGGGGAATGAGCGGGGGGTGGGGGAACACGAGGGAGACACGGGGCATTAGAGGGTGGTGGGGGTAACAGCAGGGACACACGGGGCATGAGCGGTGGGTTGGGGGCAACAGCAGGGAGACACGGGGCATGACCAGGGGGTGGAGGGCAACAGGAGAGAGACACGGAGAATGAGGGTGGGGGGTAACAGGAGAGAGACACGGGGCATGAGCGGGGGTGGGGGGCAACAGCAGGGAGACACGGGGCATGACCAGGGGGTGGGGGGTAGCAGGAGAGAGACAGGCGGCATGAGCAGGGGGTGGGGGGCAACAACAGGGAGACATGGGGCATGACTGCTGTGTGGGGGGTAACAGGAGAGAGACATGGGGCATGAGCGGGGGGGCAACAGGAGAAAGACACGCGGCATAAGCGGGGGGTGGGGGGAACAGGAGAGAGACACAGGGCATGAGCGGGGTGGGGGCAACAGGTTAGAGACACGGGGCCTGAGCGGGGGGGGTAACAGGAGAGAGACACGGGGCATGAGCGGGGGGTGGGGGCAACAGCAGGGAGACACAGGGCATGACCAGGGGGTGGGGGGTAACAGGAGAGAGACACGGGGCATGAGCGGGGTTTGGGGGGCAACAGCTGGGAGACATGGGGCATTAGTGGGGGTGGGGGGTAACAGGAGAGGAAGACAGGGCATGAGCGGTGGGTGGGGGGCAACAGCAGGGAGACACGGGGCCTGAGCGGGGGTGGGGGGTAACAGGAGAGAGACACAGGGCATGAGCGGGGGGTGGGGGGCAACAGCAGGGAGACACGGGGCATGACCAGGGGGTGGGGGGTAACAGGAGAGAGACACAGGGCATGAGCAGGGTTTGGGGGCAACAGCAGGGAGACACTGGGCATGACCAGGTGTGGGGGACAACAGGAGAGAGACACAGGGCATGAGAGGGGGGTGGGGGTAACATGAGAGAGACACGGGGCATGAGAGCGGGGTGGGGGCAACAGCAGGGAGACACGGGGAATAAGCGGGGGGTGGGGGAACACGAGGGAGACACGGGGCATTAGAGGGTGGTGGGGGGTAACAGCAGGGACACACGGGGCATGAGTGGTGGGTTGGGGGCAACAGCAGGGAGACACGGGCATGACCAGGGGGTGGAGGGCAACAGGAGAGAGACACGGAGAATGAGGGTGGGGGGTAACAGGAGAGAGACACGGGGCATGAGCGGGGGTGGGGGGCAACAGCAGAGAGACAAGGGGCATGACCGGGAGGTGGGGGGCAACATAAGGGAGACACGGGGCATGACCGGGGGTTGGGGGCAACAGGAGAGAGACACGGGGCATGAGAGGGGGTGGAGGGTAACCAGAGAGAGACACAGGGCATGAGAGGGGGTGGGGGGTAACAGGAGAGAGACACAGGGCATGAGCAGGGGGTGGGGGCAACAGCAGGTAGACACGGGGCATGACCGGGGGTGGGGGGCAACAGGAGAGAGACACGGGCAATGAGGGAGGGTGGTGAGTAACAGGAGAGAGACACTGGGCATGAGCGGGGGGTGGGGGGCAACAGCAGGGAGACACGGGGCATGAGCGGGGGTGGGGGGCAACAGCAGGGAGACACGGGGCATGAGCGGGTGTGGGGAACATGAGGGAGACACGGGGCATGAGAGGGGGTTGGGGGTAACAGGAGAGAGACACGGGGCATGAGCGGGGGGTGGGGGCAACAGCAGGGAGACACAGGGCATGACCAGGGGGTGGGGGGTAACAGGAGAGAGACACGGGGCATGAGCGGGGTTTGGGGGGCAACAGCTGGGAGACATGGGGCATTAGTGGGGGTGGGGGGTAACAGGAGAGGAAGACAGGGCATGAGCGGGGGGTGGGGGGCAACAGCAGGGAGACACGGGGCCTGAGCGGGGGTGGGGGGTAACAGGAGAGAGACACAGGGTATGAGCGGGGGGTGGGGGGCAACAGCAGGGAGACACGGGGCATGACCAGGGGGTGGGGGGTAACAGGAGAGAGACACAGGGCATGAGCAGGGTTTGGGGGCAACAGCAGGGAGACACTGGGCATGACCAGGTGTGGGGGACAGCAGGAGAGAGACACAGGGCATGAGAGGGGGGTGGGGGTAACATGAGAGAGACACGGGGCATGAGAGCGGGGTGGGGGCAACAGCAGGGAGACACGGGGAATGAGTGGGGGGTGGGGGAACACGAGGGAGACATGGGGCATTAGAGGGTGGTGGGGGGTAACAGCAGGGACACACGGGGCATGAGCGGTGGGTTGGGGGCAACAGCAGGGAGACACGGGGCATGACCAGGGGGTGAAGGGCAACAGGAGAGAGACACGGAGAATGAGGGTGGGGGGTAACAGGAGAGAGACACGGGGCATGAGCGGGGGTGGGGGGCAACAGCAGAGAGACAAGGGGCATGACCGGGAGGTGGGGGCAACATAAGGGAGACACGGGGCATGACCGGGGGTTGGGGCAACAGGAGAGAGACACGGGGCATGAGAGGGGGTGGAGGGTAACCAGAGAGAGACACAGGGCATGAGAGGGTTTGGGGGGTAACAGGAGAGAGACACAGGGCATGAGCAGGGGGTGGGGGCAACAGCAGGTAGACACGGGGCATGACCGGGGGTGGGGGGCAACAGGAGAGAGACACGGGCCATGAGGGAGGGTGGTGAGTAACAGGAGAGAGACACGGGGCATGAGCGGGGGGTGGGGGGCAACAGCAGGGAGACACGGGGCATGAGCGGGGGTGGGGGGCAACAGCAGGGAGACACGGGGCATGAGCGGGTGTGGGGAACATGAGGGAGACACGGGGCATGAGAGGGGGTTGGGGGTAACAGAAGAGAGACACGGGTCATGAGCGGGGGGTGGGGGGCAACAGGAGGGAGACATGGGGCATGACCAGGGGGTGGGGGCAACAGTAGGGAGACACAGGGCATGACCGGGGGTGGGGGGCAACAGGAAAGAGACACAGGGCATGAGAGGGGGGTGGGGGGGAACCGGAGAGAGACACGGGGCATGAGAGGGGGGTGTGGGGTAACAGGAGAGAGACACGGGGCATGAGCGGGGGTGGGGGGCAACAGCGGGGAGACATGGGGCATGACTGGAGGGTGGGGGGGCAACAGGAGAGAGACACAGGTTATAGGGGGGTGGGGGGTAACAGGAGAGAGACACGGGGCATGAGCAGGGGTTGGGGGTAACAGGAGAGAGACACGGGGCATGAGCAGGGGTGGTGGGCAACAGCAGGGAGACATGGGGCATGAGCGGGGAATGGGTGCAACAGCAGGGATACACGGGGCATGAGCGGGGGTCGGGGGCAACAGCAGGGAGACACGGGGCATGGGCGGAAGATGGGGGCAACAGCAGGGATACACGGGGCATGAGCAGGGGGTGGGGGGTAACAGGAGAGAGACACGGGGCATGAATGGGGTGGAGGTAACAGGAGAGACACGAGGACTAAGCGGGGATGGGGGGAACAGGAGAGAGACACAGGGCATGAGCGGGGTGGGGGCAACAGGAGAGAGACACGGGGCCTGAGCGGGGGGTGGGGGGTAACAGGAGAGAGACATGGGCATGACTGGGTGTGAGGGACAATAGGAGAGAGACACAGGGCATGAGAGGGTGGTGGGGGTAACAGGAGGGAGACACGGGGCATGAGAGGGGGGTGGGGGCAACAGCAGGGAGACATGGGGCATGAGCGGGGGGTGGGAGGAACACAAGGGAGACACGGGGCATGAGAGGGGGGTGGGGGGTAACAGCAGGGAGACACGAGGCATGGGCGGTGGGTGTGGGGCAACAGCAGGGAGACACGGGGCATGACCGGGGGGTGGGGGCAACATAAGGGAGACACGGGGCATGACCGGGGGTTGGGGGCAACAGGAGAGAGACACGGGGCATGAGAGGGGGTGGAGGGTAACCAGAGAGAGACACAGGGCATGAGAGGGTTTGGGGGTAACAGGAGAGAGACACAGGGCATGAGCAGGGGGTGGGGGCAACAGCAGGTAGACACGGGGCATGACCGGGGGTGGGGGGCAACAGGAGAGAGACACGGGCCATGAGGGAGGGTGGTGAGTAACAGGAGAGAGACACGGGGCATGAGCGGGGGGTGGGGGGCAACAGCAGGGAGACACGGGGCATGAGCGGGGGTGGGGGGCAACAGCAGGGAGACACGGGGCATGAGCGGGTGTGGGGAACATGAGGGAGACACGGGGCATGAGAGGGGGTTGGGGGTAACAGAAGAGAGACACGGGTCATGAGCGGGGGGTGGGGGGCAACAGGAGGGAGACATGGGGCATGACCAGGGGGTGGGGGCAACAGTAGGGAGACACAGGGCATGACCGGGGGTGGGGGGCAACAGGAAAGAGACACAGGGCATGAGAGGGGGGTGGGGGGGAACCGGAGAGAGACACGGGGCATGAGAGGGGGGTGTGGGGTAACAGGAGAGAGACACGGGGCATGAGCGGGGGTGGGGGGCAACAGCGGGGAGACATGGGGCATGACTGGAGGGTGGGGGGGCAACAGGAGAGAGACACAGGTTATAGGGGGGTGGGGGGTAACAGGAGAGAGACACGGGGCATGAGCAGGGGTTGGGGGTAACAGGAGAGAGACACGGGGCATGAGCAGGGGTGGTGGGCAACAGCAGGGAGACATGGGGCATGAGCGGGGAATGGGTGCAACAGCAGGGATACACGGGGCATGAGCGGGGGTCGGGGGCAACAGCAGGGAGACACGGGGCATGGGCGGAAGATGGGGGCAACAGCAGGGATACACGGGGCATGAGCAGGGGGTGGGGGGTAACAGGAGAGAGACACGGGGCATGAATGGGGTGGGGGTAACAGGAGAGACACGAGGACTAAGCGGGGATGGGGGGAACAGGAGAGAGACACAGGGCATGAGCGGGGTGGGGGCAACAGGAGAGAGACACGGGGCCTGAGCGGGGGGTGGGGGGTAACAGGAGAGAGACATGGGCATGACTGGGTGTGAGGGACAACAGGAGAGAGACACAGGACATGAGAGGGTGGTGGGGGTAACAGGAGGGAGACACGGGGCATGAGAGGGGGGTGGGGGCAACAGCAGGGAGACATGGGGCATGAGCGGGGGGTGGGAGGAACACAAGGGAGACACGGGGCATGAGAGGGGGGTGGGGGGTAACAGCAGGGAGACACGAGGCATGAGTGGTGGGTGTGGGGCAACAGCAGGGAGACACGGGGCATGACCGGGGGGTTGGGAGCAACAGCAGGGAGACTCAGGGCATTAGCAGGGGTGGGGGGTAACAGGAGAAGGAGACAGGGCATGAGCGGGGGGTGGGGGTCAACAGCAGGGAGACACGGGGCATGACCGGGGGTGGGGGGCAACAGGAGAGAGACACGGGGCATGAGAGGGGGTGGGGGGTAACAGGAGAGAGACACGGGGCATGAGAGGGGAGTGGGGGGAAACACGAGAGAGACATGGGGCATGAGTGGGGGGTGGGGGGTAACAGCAGGGAGACACGGGGCATGGCCGGGGGGTGGGAGGCAACAGCAGGGAGACACGGGGCATGAGCAGGGGGTGGGGGCAACAGCAGGGTGACACAGGGCTTGAACTGGGTGTGTGGGGAACACGAGGGAGACACTGGGCATGAGAGGGGGAGGGGGGTAACAGGAGATAGACACGGGCATGAGTGGAGGTGATGGGCAACAGCAGGGAGACACGGGGCATGAGCAGGGGGCAACAGGAGAGAGACACGGGGCATGAGCGGGGGGAGGGGGTAACAGGACAGACACGAGGCATAAGTGGGGGGTGGGGGGAACAGGAGAAAGACACGGGGCATGAGCGGGGGGTGGGGGCAACAGCAGGGAGACACAGGGCATGAGCGGGGGTGGGGGGCAACAGCAGGGAGACACAGGGCATGAATGGGGTGGGGGGTAACAGGAGAGAGACACTGGGCATGAGCAGGGGGTGGCGGCAACAGCAGAGAGACACATGGCATGACTGGGAGATGGGGGGCAACAGAAGGGAGACACAGGGCATGACCGGGGGTTGGGGGCAACAGGAGAGAGACACAGGGCATGAGAGGGGGGTGGGGGTAACAGGAGAGTGACACGGGGCATGAGCAGGGGGTGGGGGCAACAGAAGGGAGACACAGGGCATGACCGGGGGTTGGGGGCAACAGGAGAGAGACACGGGGCATGAGAGGGGGGGTAACAGAAGGGAGACATGGGGCATGAGCAGGGGGTGGGGGGCAACAGGAGGGAGACATGGGGCATGACCAGGGGGTGGGGGCAACAGTAGGGAGATATGGGGCATGACCTGGGGATGGGGGGGCAACAGGAAAGAGACACGGGGCATGAGAGGGGGATGGGGGTAACCGGAGAGAGACACGGGGCATGAGATGGGGGTGGGGGGTAACAGGAGAGAGACACGGGGCATGAGCGGGGGGTGGGGGGCAACAGCAGGGAGACATGGGGCATGACCGGGGGTGGGGGCCAACAGGAGAGAGACACAGGGCATGAGAGGGGGTGGGGTGTAACAGGAGAGAGACACGGGGCATGAGCCGGGGTTGGGGGTAACGAGAGAGACACAGGCATGAGCAGGGGTGGTGGGCAACAGCAGGGAGACACGGTGCATGAGCGGAGGATGGGGCAACAGCAGGGATACACGTGGCATGAGCGGGGGTGGGAGGCAACAGCAGGGAGACGCGGGGGATGGGGGGCAACATCATGGATACACTGGGCATGAGCGGGGGTGGGGGGAACACGAGGGAGACACGGGGCATGAGTGGGGGTGGGGGGAACACGAGGGAGAACCGGGGCATGAGAGGGGGGTGGGGGGTAACAGAAGTGAGACACAGGGCATGACTGGGGGGTGGGGGGCAACAGGAGAGAGACACAGGGCATGCCTGGGGGTGGGGGGCAACAGGAGAGAGACATGGGGCATGAGAGGGGGGTGGGGGGCAACAGCAGGGAGACACGGGGCATGACCGGGGTGGGGGCAACAGGAGAGAGACACGGGGCATGAGAGGGGGGTGGGGGAAACAGGGGAGACACGAGGCATGATCGGGGTGTGGGGGGAACAGCAGGGAGACACGGGGCATGACCAGAGGGTGGAGGGTAACAGGAGAGAGACACGGGGCTTGAGTGGGGGGCAACAACAGGGAGACAAGGGGCATGACCGGGGGGTGGGGGTAACATGAGAGAGACACGGGGCATGAGAGCGGGGTGGGGGCAACAGCAGGGAGACACGGGGAATGAGCTGGGGGTGGGGGAACAAGAGGGAGACATGGGGAATAAGAGGGTGGTGGGGGTAACAGCAGGGACACACGGGGCATGAGCGGTGGGTTGGGGGCAACAGCAGGGAGACACGGGGCATGACCGGGGGTGGGGTGCAACAGCAGGGAGACTCGGGGCATTAGCAGTGGGTGGGGAGTAACAGGAGAGGGAGACAAGGCATGAGCGGGGGGTGGGGGGCAACAGCAGGGAGACACGGGGCATGACCGGGTGGTGGGGGGCAACAGGAGAGAGACACGGGGCATGAGGGTGGGGGGTAACAGGAGAGAGACACAAGGCATAAGTGGGGGGTGGAGGGAACAGGAAAGAGACACGGGGCATGAGCGGGGGTGGGGGGCAACAGCAGAGAGACACGGGGCATGACCGGGAGGTGGGGGGCAACAGAAGGGAGATACGGGGCATGACCGGGGGTTGGGGGCAACAGGAGAGAGACACGGGGCATGAGAGGGGGGTGGAGGGTAACCGGAGAGAGACACAGGGCATGAGAGGGGGTGGGGGGTAACAGGAGAGAGACACAGGGTATGAGCAGGGGGTGGGGGCAACAGCAGGTAGACACGGGGCATGACCGGGGGATGGGGGGCAACATCATGGATACACAGGGCATGAGCGGGGGTGGGGGGAACACAAGGGAGACACGGGGCATGAGTGGGGGTGGGGGGAACACGAGGGAGACACGGGGCATGAGAGGGGGGTGGGGGGTAACATAAGAGAGACACAGGGCATGACTGGGGGGTGGGGGGCTACAGGAGAGAGACACAGGGCATGCCTGGGGGTGGGGGGCAACAGGAGAGAGACACGGGGCATGAGAGGGGGGTGGGGGGCAACAGCAGGGAGACACGGGGCATGACCGGGGGGTGGGGGGCAACAGGAGAGAGACATGGGGCATGAGAGGGGGGTGGGGGGAAACAGGGGAGACACGAGGCATGATCGGGGGGTGGGGGGAACAGCAGGGAGACACGGGGCATGACCAGAGGGTGGGGGGTAACAGGAGAGAGACACGGGGCTTGAGTGGGGGGCAACAACAGTGAGACAAGGGGCATGACCGGGGGTGGGGGTAATATGAGAGAGACACGGGGCATGAGAGCGGGGTGGGGGCAACAGCAGGGAGACACGGGGAATGAGCGGGGGGTGGGGGAACACGAGGGAGACACGGGGCATAAGAGGGTGGTGGGGGTAACAGCAGGGACACACGGGGCATGAGCGGTGGGTTGGGGGCAACATCAGGGAGACACGGGGCATGACCGGGGGTGGGGTGCAACAGCAGGGAGACTCGGGGCATTAGCGGTGGGTGGGGGGTAACAGGAGAGGGAGACAGGGCATGAGCGGGGGTGGGGGGCAACAGCAGGGAGACACGGGGCATGACCAGGGGGTGGGGGGCAACAGGAGAGAGACACGGGGCATGAGGGTGGGGGGTAACAGGAGAGAGACACAAGGCATAAGTGGGGGGTGGAGGGAACAGGAGAGAGACACGGGGCATGAGCGGGGGTGGGGGGCAACAGCAGAGAGACACGGGGCATGACCGGGAGGTGGGGGGCAACAGAAGGGAGATACGGGGCATGGCCGGGGGTTGGGGGCAACAGGAGAGAGACACGGGGCATGAGAGGGGGGTGGAGGGTAACCGGAGAGAGACACAGGGCATGAGAGGGGGTGGGGGGTAACAGGAGAGAGACACGGGGCATGAGCAGGGGGTGGGGGCAACAGCAGGTAGACACTGGGCATGACCAGGGGTGGGGGGCAACAGGAGAGAGACACGGGCCATGAGGGAGGGTGGTGGGTAACAGGAGAGAGACACTGGGCATCAGCAGGGGGTGGGGGTAACAGGAGAGAGACACGGGGCATGAGCGGGGGGTGGAGGGAACAGGAGAGAGACACGGGGCATGAGCGGGGGTGGGGGGCAACAGCAGAGAGACACGGGGCATGACCGGGAGGTGGGGGGCAACAGAAGGGAGATATGGGGCATGACCGGGGGTTGGGGCAACAGGAGAGAGACATGGGGCATGAGAGGGGGGTGGAGGGTAACTGGAGAGAGACACAGGGCATGAGAGGGGGTGGGGGGTAACAGGAGAGAGACACAGGGCATGAGCAGGGGGTGGGGGCAACAGCAGGTAGACACGGGGCATGACCAGGGGTGGGGGGCAACAGGAGAGAGACACGGGCCATGAGGGAGGACGGTGGGTAACAGGAGAGAGACACTGGGCATCAGCGGGGGGTGGGGGGTAACAGGAGAGAGACACGGGGCATGAGAGGGGGGTGGGGGGTAACAGAAGAGAGACACGGGGCATGACTGGGGGGTGGGGGGCAACAGGAGAGAGACACAGGGCATGCCTAGGGGTGGGGGGCAACAGGAGAGAGACACGGGGCATGAGAGGGGGTGGGGGGTAACAGGATAGACACACGGGGCATGAGAGGGGTGGGGGTAACAGGAGAGAGACACAGGGCATGAGAGGGGGGTGGGGGGTAACAGGAGGGAGACACGGGGCATGAGTGGGTGGTGGGGGGTAACAGCAGGGAGACACGGGGCATGACCGGGGGGTGGGAGGCAACAGCAGGGAGACACGGGGCATGAGCAGGGGGTGGGAGCAACAGCAGGGAGACACGGGGCTTGAGCTGGGTGTGTGGGGAACACGAGGGAGACACTGGGCATGAGAGGGGGAGGGGGTAACAGGAGAGACACGAAGCATAAGTGGGGGGTGGGGGGAACAGGAGAGAGGCACGGGGCATGAGCGGGGGGTGAGGGGCAACAGGTGAGAGACATGGGGCATGAGAGGGGGGTGGGGGGAAACAGGGGAGACACAAGGCATGATCGGGGGGTGGGGGAACAGCAGGGAGACACGGGGCATGACCAGAGGGTGGAGGGTAACAGGAGAGAGACACGGGGCTTGAGTGGGGGGCAACAGCAGGGAGACAAGGGGCATGACCAGGGGTGGGGGTAACATGAGAGAGACACGGGGCATGAGAGCGGGGTGGGGGCAACAGCAGGGAGACACGGGAATGAGCGGGGAGTGGGGGAACACGAGGGAGACACGGGGCATAAGAGGGTGGTGAGGGGTAACAGCAGGGACACACGGGGCATGAGCGGTGGGTTGGGGGCAACATCAGGGAGACACGGGGCATGACCAGGGGTGGGGTGCAACAGCAGGGAGACTCGGGGCATTAGCGGTGGGTGGGGGGTAACAGGAGAGGGAGACAGGGCATGAGCGGGGGGTGGGGGGCAACAGCAGGGAGACACGGGGCATGACCGGGGGGTGGGGGGCAACAGGAGAGAGACACGGGGCATGAGGGTGGGGGGTAACAGGAGAGAGACACAAGGCATAAGTGGGGGGTGGAGGGAACAGGAGAGAGACACGGGGCATGAGCGGGGGTGGGGGGCAACAGCAGAGAGACACGGGGCATGACCGGGAGGTGGGGGGCAACAGAAGGGAGATATGGGGCATGACCGGGGGTTGGGGGCAACAGGAGAGAGACACGGGGCATGAGAGGGGGGTGGAGGGTAACCGGAGAGAGACACAGGGCATGAGAGGGGGTGGGGGGTAACAGGAGAGAGACACAGGGCATGAGCAGGGCGTGGGGGCAACAGCAGGTAGACACGGGGCATGACCAGGGGTGGGGGGCAACAGGAGAGAGACACGGGCCATGAGGGAGGAAGGTGGGTAACAGGAGAGAGACACTGGGCATCAGCGGGGGGTGGGGGGTAACAGGAGAGAGACACGGGGCATGAGCGGGGGGTGGGGGGCAACAGCAGGGAGACACGGGGCATGAGCGGGGGGTGGGGGGCAACAGGAGAGAGACACGGGGCATGAGGGTGGGGGGTAACAGGAGAGAGACACAAGGCATAAGTGGGGGGTGGAGGGAACAGGAAAGAGACACGGGGCATGAGCGGGGGTGGGGGGCAACAGCAGAGAGACACGGGGCATGACCGGGAGGTGGGGGTCAACAGAAGGGAGATACGGGGCATGACCGGGGGTTGGGGGCAACAGGAGAGAGACACGGGGCATGAGAGGGGGGTGGAGGGTAACCGGAGAGAGACACAGGGCATGAGAGGGGGTGGGGGGTAACAGGAGAGAGACACAGGGTATGAGCAGGGGGTGGGGGCAACAGCAGGTAGACACGGGGCATGACCGGGGGATGGGGGGCAACATCATGGATACACAGGGCATGAGCGGGGGTGGGGGGAACACAAGGGAGACACGGGGCATGAGTGGGGGTGGGGGGAACACGAGGGAGACACGGGGCATGAGAGGGGGGTGGGGGGTAACATAAGAGAGACACAGGGCATGACTGGGGGGTGGGGGGCTACAGGAGAGAGACACAGGGCATGCCTGGGGGTGGGGGGCAACAGGAGAGAGACACGGGGCATGAGAGGGGGGTGGGGGGCAACAGCAGGGAGACACGGGGCATGACCGGGGGGTGGGGGGCAACAGGAGAGAGACATGGGGCATGAGAGGGGGGTGGGGGGAAACAGGGGAGACACGAGGCATGATCGGGGGGTGGGGGGAACAGCAGGGAGACACGGGGCATGACCAGAGGGTGGGGGGTAACAGGAGAGAGACACGGGGCTTGAGTGGGGGGCAACAACAGTGAGACAAGGGGCATGACCGGGGGTGGGGGTAATATGAGAGAGACACGGGGCATGAGAGCGGGGTGGGGGCAACAGCAGGGAGACACGGGGAATGAGCGGGGGGTGGGGGAACACGAGGGAGACACGGGGCATAAGAGGGTGGTGGGGGTAACAGCAGGGACACACGGGGCATGAGCGGTGGGTTGGGGGCAACATCAGGGAGACACGGGGCATGACCGGGGGTGGGGTGCAACAGCAGGGAGACTCGGGGCATTAGCGGTGGGTGGGGGGTAACAGGAGAGGGAGACAGGGCATGAGCGGGGGTGGGGGGCAACAGCAGGGAGACACGGGGCATGACCAGGGGGTGGGGGGCAACAGGAGAGAGACACGGGGCATGAGGGTGGGGGGTAACAGGAGAGAGACACAAGGCATAAGTGGGGGGTGGAGGGAACAGGAGAGAGACACGGGGCATGAGCGGGGGTGGGGGGCAACAGCAGAGAGACACGGGGCATGACCGGGAGGTGGGGGGCAACAGAAGGGAGATACGGGGCATGGCCGGGGGTTGGGGGCAACAGGAGAGAGACACGGGGCATGAGAGGGGGGTGGAGGGTAACCGGAGAGAGACACAGGGCATGAGAGGGGGTGGGGGGTAACAGGAGAGAGACACGGGGCATGAGCAGGGGGTGGGGGCAACAGCAGGTAGACACTGGGCATGACCAGGGGTGGGGGGCAACAGGAGAGAGACACGGGCCATGAGGGAGGGTGGTGGGTAACAGGAGAGAGACACTGGGCATCAGCAGGGGGTGGGGGTAACAGGAGAGAGACACGGGGCATGAGCGGGGGGTGGAGGGAACAGGAGAGAGACACGGGGCATGAGCGGGGGTGGGGGGCAACAGCAGAGAGACACGGGGCATGACCGGGAGGTGGGGGGCAACAGAAGGGAGATATGGGGCATGACCGGGGGTTGGGGCAACAGGAGAGAGACATGGGGCATGAGAGGGGGGTGGAGGGTAACTGGAGAGAGACACAGGGCATGAGAGGGGGTGGGGGGTAACAGGAGAGAGACACAGGGCATGAGCAGGGGGTGGGGGCAACAGCAGGTAGACACGGGGCATGACCAGGGGTGGGGGGCAACAGGAGAGAGACACGGGCCATGAGGGAGGACGGTGGGTAACAGGAGAGAGACACTGGGCATCAGCGGGGGGTGGGGGGTAACAGGAGAGAGACACGGGGCATGAGAGGGGGGTGGGGGGTAACAGAAGAGAGACACGGGGCATGACTGGGGGGTGGGGGGCAACAGGAGAGAGACACAGGGCATGCCTAGGGGTGGGGGGCAACAGGAGAGAGACACGGGGCATGAGAGGGGGTGGGGGGTAACAGGATAGACACACGGGGCATGAGAGGGGTGGGGGTAACAGGAGAGAGACACAGGGCATGAGAGGGGGGTGGGGGGTAACAGGAGGGAGACACGGGGCATGAGTGGGTGGTGGGGGGTAACAGCAGGGAGACACGGGGCATGACCGGGGGGTGGGAGGCAACAGCAGGGAGACACGGGGCATGAGCAGGGGGTGGGAGCAACAGCAGGGAGACACGGGGCTTGAGCTGGGTGTGTGGGGAACACGAGGGAGACACTGGGCATGAGAGGGGGAGGGGGTAACAGGAGAGACACGAAGCATAAGTGGGGGGTGGGGGGAACAGGAGAGAGGCACGGGGCATGAGCGGGGGGTGAGGGGCAACAGGTGAGAGACATGGGGCATGAGAGGGGGGTGGGGGGAAACAGGGGAGACACAAGGCATGATCGGGGGGTGGGGGAACAGCAGGGAGACACGGGGCATGACCAGAGGGTGGAGGGTAACAGGAGAGAGACACGGGGCTTGAGTGGGGGGCAACAGCAGGGAGACAAGGGGCATGACCAGGGGTGGGGGTAACATGAGAGAGACACGGGGCATGAGAGCGGGGTGGGGGCAACAGCAGGGAGACACGGGAATGAGCGGGGAGTGGGGGAACACGAGGGAGACACGGGGCATAAGAGGGTGGTGAGGGGTAACAGCAGGGACACACGGGGCATGAGCGGTGGGTTGGGGGCAACATCAGGGAGACACGGGGCATGACCAGGGGTGGGGTGCAACAGCAGGGAGACTCGGGGCATTAGCGGTGGGTGGGGGGTAACAGGAGAGGGAGACAGGGCATGAGCGGGGGGTGGGGGGCAACAGCAGGGAGACACGGGGCATGACCGGGGGGTGGGGGGCAACAGGAGAGAGACACGGGGCATGAGGGTGGGGGGTAACAGGAGAGAGACACAAGGCATAAGTGGGGGGTGGAGGGAACAGGAGAGAGACACGGGGCATGAGCGGGGGTGGGGGGCAACAGCAGAGAGACACGGGGCATGACCGGGAGGTGGGGGGCAACAGAAGGGAGATATGGGGCATGACCGGGGGTTGGGGGCAACAGGAGAGAGACACGGGGCATGAGAGGGGGGTGGAGGGTAACCGGAGAGAGACACAGGGCATGAGAGGGGGTGGGGGGTAACAGGAGAGAGACACAGGGCATGAGCAGGGCGTGGGGGCAACAGCAGGTAGACACGGGGCATGACCAGGGGTGGGGGGCAACAGGAGAGAGACACGGGCCATGAGGGAGGAAGGTGGGTAACAGGAGAGAGACACTGGGCATCAGCGGGGGGTGGGGGGTAACAGGAGAGAGACACGGGGCATGAGCGGGGGGTGGGGGGCAACAGCAGGGAGACACGGGGCATGAGCGGGGGGTGGGGGGCAACAGCAGGGAGACACGGGGCATGAGTGGGTGGGGGGAACATGAGGGAGACATGGGGCATGAGAGGGGGTTGGGGGTAACAGAAGAGAGACACAGGTCATGAGCGGGGGGTGGGGGGCAACAGGAGGGAGACATGGGCCATGACCAGGGGGTGGGGGCAACAGTAGGGAGACACAGGGCATGACCAAGGGGTGGGGGGCAACAGGAAAGAGACACAGGGCATGAGCAGGGGTTGGGGGGTAACAGGAGAGAGACACGGGGAATGAGCAGGGGTGGTGGGCAACAGCAGGGAGACACGGGGCATGAGCGGGGAATGGGTGCAACAGCAGGGATACACGGGGCATGAGCGGGGGTGGGGGGCAACAGCAGGGAGACACGGGGCATGAGCAGAGGATGGGGCAACAGCAGGGATACACGGGGCATGAGCAGGGGGTGGGGGGTAACAGGAGAGAGACACGGGGCATGAACGGGGGTGGGGGTAACAGGAGAGACACGAGGCATAAGCCGGGGGTGGGGGGAACAGGAGAGAGACACATGGCATGAGCGGGGTGGGGGCAACAGCAGGGAGACACAGGGCATGACTGGGTGTGAGGGACAACAGGAGAGAGACACAGGGCATGAGAGGGTGGTGGGGGTAACAGGAGAGAGACACGGGGCATGAGAGGTGGGTGGGGGCAACAGCAGGGAGACATGGGGCATGAGCAGGGGGTGGGTGGAACACAAGGGAGACACGGGGCATGAGAGGGGGGTGGGGGGTAACAGCAGGGAGACACGGGGCATGATCGGTGGGTGGGGGGCAACAGCAGGGAGACACGGGGCATGACCGGGGGGTGGGGGGCAACAGCAGGGAGACTCGGGGCATTAGCGGGGGTGGGGGGTAACAGGAGAGGGAGACAGGGCATGAGCGGGGGGTGGGGGGCAACAGCAGGGAGACACGGGGCATGACCGGGGGGTGGGGGGCAACAGGAGAGAGACACAGGGCATGAGGGTGGGGGTAACAGGAGAGAGACACAAGGGGCATGAGAGGGGTGGGGGGTAACAGGAGAGAGACACAGGGCATGAGAGGGGGGTGGGGGGTAACAGGAGGGAGACACGGGGCATGAGTGGGGGGTGGGGGGTAACAGCAGGGAGACACGGGGCATGACCGGGGGGTGGGAGGCAACAGCAGGGAGACACGGGGCATGAGCAGGGGGTGGGAGCAACAGCAGGGAGACACGGGGCTTGAGCTGGGTGTGTGGGGAACACGAGGGAGACAATGGGCATGAGAGGGGGAGGGGGTAACAGGAGAGACACGAAGCATAAGTGGGGGGTGGGGGGAACAGGAGAGAGGCACGGGGCATGAGCGGGGGGTGAGGGGCAACAGCAGGGAGACACAGGGCATGACTGGGGGTGGGGGTAACAGGAGAGAGACACAGGGCATGACCGGGAGGTGGGGGGCAACAGAAGCGAGACACGGGGCATGACCGGGGGTTGGGGGCAACAGGAGAGAGACACGGGGCATGAGAGGGGGGTGGAGGGTAACCGGAGAGAGACACAGGGCATGAGAGGGGGGTGGGGGTAACAGGAGAGAGACACGGGGCATGAGCAGGGGGTGGGGGCAACAGCAGGGAGACACGGGGCATGACCGGGGGTTGGGGGGCAACAGGAGAGAGACACGGGGCATGAGAGGGGGGTGGGGGTAACAAAAGAGAGACACGGGGCATGAGCGGGGGGTTGGGGGCAACAGGAGGGAGACATGGGGCATGACCAGGGGGTGGGGGCAACAGTAGGGAGATACGGGGCATGACCAGGGGGTGGGGGGCAATAGGAAAGAGACACGGGGCATGTGAGGGGGATGGGGGGTAACCGGAGAGAGACACGGGGCATGAGATGGGGGTAACAGGAGAGAGACACGGGGCATGAGCGGGGGTGGGGGGCAACAGCAGGGAGACATGGGGCATGACCAGGGGTGGGGGGCAACAGGAGAGAGACACAGGGCATGAGAGGGGGGTGGGGGGTAACAGGAGAGAGACAGGGGCATGAGCCAGGGTCGGGGGGTAACAGGAGAGAGACACAGGCATGAGCAGGGGTGGTGGGCAACAGCAGGGAGACACGGGCATGAGCGGGGGATGGGGCAACAGCAGGGATACACGGGGCATGAGCGGGGGTGGGATGCAACAGCAGGGAGACACAGGGCATGAGCGGGGGATGGGGAGCAACATCATGGATACACTGGGCATGAGCGGGGGTGGGGGGACCACGAGGGAGACACGGGGCATGAGTGGGGGTGGGGGGAACACGAGGGAGACACGGGGCATGAGAGGGGGGTGGGGGGTAACAGAAGAGAGACACTGGGCATGACTGGGGGGTGGGGGGCAACAGGAGAGAGACACAGGGCATGCCTGGGGGTGGGGGGCAACAGGAGAGAGACGCGAGGCATGAGAGGGAGGTAGGGGGCAACAGCAGGGAGACACAGGGCATGACCGGGGGGTGGGGGGCAACAGGAGAGAGACACGGGGCATGAGAGGGGTGTGGGGGGCAACAGGGGAGACACAAGGCATGATCGGGGGTGGGGGGAACAGCAGGGAGACACGGGGCATGACCAGAGGGTGGAGGGTAACAGGAGAGAGACACGGGGCTTGAGTGGGGGGCAACAACAGGGAGACACGGGGCATGACCGGGGTGTGGGGGGCAACAGGAGAGAGACATGGGGCATGAGAGGGGGGCAACAGCAGGGAGACATGGGGCATAAGAGGGATGTGGGGGGTAATGGGAGAGAGACACGGGGCATGAGCGGGGGGGCAACAGGAGAGAGACACGGGGTATGAGCGGGGGGTGGGGGACAACAGGAGAGAGACACGGGGCATGAGCAGGGGGTGGGGGGAACAGAAGAGAGACACGGGGCATGAGCGGGGGGTGTGGGCAACAGGAGAGAGACACAGGGCATGACCGGGGGTGGGGGCAACAGGAGAGAGACACGGGGCCTGAGCGGGGGGGTAACAGGAGAGAGACACCTGGCATGAGCACGGGGTGGGGGGCAACAGCAGGGAGACACGGGACATGACCAGGGGTGGGGGGTAATAGGTGAGAGACACGTGGCATGAGCGGGGGTTTGGGGCAGGGAGACACGGGGCATGACCGTGTGTGGGGGACAACAGGAGAGAGACACAGGGCATGAGAGGGGGGTGGGGGTAACAGGAGAGAGACACGGGGCATGAGCGGGGGGTGGGTGGAACACAAGGGAGACACGGGGCATGAGTGGGGGGTAACAGCAGGGAGACATGGGGCATGAGCGGTGGGTGGGGGGCAACAGCAGGGAGAAACGGGGCATGACCAGGGGGTGGGGGCAACAGCAGGGAGACTCGGGGCATGAGCAGGGGGTCGGGGGTAACAGTAGGGAGACACGGGGCATGAGCGGGGATTGGGGGCAACAGCAGGGATACACGGGGCATGACTGGGGTGGGGGGCAACAGGAGAGAGGCACGGGGCATGAGTGGGGGTTGGGGGGTAACAAGAGAGAGACACGGGGAATGAGCGGGGGTGGGGGGCAACATGAGAGAGACACGGGGCATGAGCGGGGGGTGGGGGCAACAGGAGAGAGACACGGGGCATGAGCGGGGGGTGGGGGAACACGGGGGAAACATGGAGCATGAGAGGGGGTAGAGGTAACAGGAGAGAGACACAGGGCATGAGCGGGGGTTGGGGGGCAACAGCAGGGAGACAAAGGGCATGACTGGGGGTGGGGGCAACAGAAGGGAGACACGGGGCATGATTGGGGAGTGGGGGGCAATAGGAGAGTGACACGGGGCATGAGAGGGGGTGGGGGTAACAGGATAGAGACACGGGGCATGAGCGGGGGGTGGGGGGCAACAGCAGGGAGACACGGGGCATGAGAGGGGGGTGGCGGTAACAGGAGAGAGACATGGGGCATGAACGGGGGGTGAGGGGTAACAGCAGGGAGACACGTGGCATGAGCAGGGGGGCAACAGGAGAAAGGCACCGGGCATGAGCGGGGGGTGGGGGGTACAGGAGAGACACGAGGCATAAGCAGGGGGTGGGGGAACAGGAGAGAGACACAGGGCATGAGCGGGGGGTGGAGGGCAACAGCAGGGAGACACAGGGCTTGACCGGGGGGTGGGGGGAAACAGGAGAGAGACACGGGACATGAGCGGGGGGTGGGGGCAACAGCAGGGAGACACGGGGCATGAGGGGGGGTGGGGGGAACGGGGGAGACACGAGGCATGATCGGGGGTGGGGGGAACAGGAGAGAGACACAGGGCATGAGCGGGGTGTGGGGGGCAACAGCAGGGAGACACGGGGCAAGACCAGGAGGTGGGGGGTAAAAGGAGAGAGACACGGGGCTTGAGTGGAGGGTGGGGGGCAACAACAGGGAGACACGGGGCATGACCGGGGTGTGGGGGGCAACAGGAGAGAGACATGGGGCATGAGAGTGGGGCAGGAGAAAGTCATGGGGCATGAGCAGGGGGTGGGGGGTAACAGGAGAGAGACACGGGGCATGAGCGGGGACAACAGGAGAAAGACACAGGACATGAGCGGGGGGTGGGGGTAACAGGAGAGACACGAGGCATAAGCGGGGGGTGGGGGGAACAGGAGAGAGACACGGGGCATGAGCGGGGATGGGGGGCAACAGCAGAGAGACACGGGGCATGACCGGGGGTGGGGGCAGCAGGAGAGAGACACGGGGCCTGAGCGGGGGGTGGGGGTTAACAGGAGAGAGACACGGGGCATGAGCGGGGGTTGGGGGCAACAGCAGAGAGACACGGGGCATGACCGGGGGTGGGGGCAACAGGAGAGAGACACGGGGCCTGAGCGGGGGGTGGGGGGTGTCAGGAGAGAGACACGGGGCATGAGCGGGGGGTGGGGGGCAACAGCAGGGAGACACGGGGCATGACCAGGGGGTGGGGGGTAACATGAGAGAGACACGGGGCATGAGCGGAGTTTGGGGGCAACAGCAGGGAGACACGGGGCATGACCGGGTGTGGGAGACAACAGGAGAGAGACACAGGGCATGAGAGGGGGGTGGGGGTAACATGAGAGAGACACGGAGCATGAGAGCGGGGTGGGGGCAACAGCAGGGAGACACGGGGAATGAGCGGGCGGTGTGGGAACACGAGGGAGACACGGGGCATGAGAGGGTGGTGGGGGGTAACAGCAGGGACACACGGGGCATGAGCGGTTGGTTGGGGGCAACAGCAGGGAGACACGGGGCATGACCGGGGGTAGGGTGCAACAGCAGGGAGACTTGGGGCATTAGTGGTGGGTGGGGGTAACAGGAGAGGGAGACAGGGCATGAGCGGGGGGTGGGGGGCAACAGCAGGGAGACACGGGGCATGACCGGGGGGTGGGGGGAAACAGGAGAGAGACACGGGGCATGAGGGTGGGGGGTAACAGGAGAGAGACACGAGGCATAAGTGGGGGGTGGAGGGAACAGGAGAGAGACACGGGCCATGAGCGGGGGTGGGGGGCAACAGCAGAGAGACACGGGGCATGACCGGGAGGTGGGGGGCAACAGAAGGGAGACACGGGGCATGACCGGGGGTTGGGGGCAACATGAGAGAGACACGGGGCATGAGAGGGGGGTGGAGGGTAACCGGAGAGAGACACAGGGCATGAGAGGGGGTGGGGGGTCACAGGAGAGAGACACAGGGCATGAGCAGGGGGTGGGGGCAACAGCAGGTAGACACAGGGCATGACCGGGGGTGGGGGGCAACAGGAGAGAGACACGGGCCATGAGGGAGGGTGGTGGGTAACAGGAGAGAGACACTGGGCATCAGCGGGGGTGGGGGTTAATAGGAGAGAGACACGGGGCATGAGCGGGGTGTGGGGGTCCAACAGCAGGTAGACACGGGGCATGAGCGGGGGGTGGGGGGCAACAGCAGGGAGAAACGGGGCATGAGAGGGGGTTGGGGGTAACAGAAGAGGGACACGGGTCATGAGCGGGGGCTGGGGGGCAACAGGAGGGAGACATGGGGCATGACCAGGGGGTTGGGGCAATAGTAGGGAGACACAGGGCATGACTGGGTGGTGGGGGGCAACAGGAAAGAGACACAGGGCAAGAGAGTGGGGTGGGGGAAACCGGAGAGAGACACGGGGCATGACCGGGTGGTGGGGGGCAACAGCAGGGAGACATGAGGCATGACTGGGGGCTGGGGGGGCAACAGGAGAGAGACACAGGTTATAAGGGGGGCTGGGGGGTAACAGGAGAGAGACACGGGGCATGAACAGGGGTTTGGGGGTAACAGGAGAGAGACCAGGGGCATGAGCAGGGGTGGTGGGCAACAGCAGGGAGACACGGGGCATGAGCGGGGAATGGGTGCAACAGCAGGGATACACTGGGCATGAGCGGGGGTGGGGGGCAACAGCAGGGAGACACGGGGCATGAGCGGAGGATGGGGCAACAGCAGGGATACACGGGGCATGAGCGGGGGTGGGGGGGAACACGAGGGAGACACAGGGCATGAGTGGGGGTGGAGGGAACACGAGGGAGACACGTAGCATGAGAGGGGATGGAGGGTAACAGAAGAGAGACACCGGGCATAACTGGGGGGTGGGGGGCAACAGGAGGGAGACACAGGACATGCCTGGGGGTGAGGGGCAACAGGAGAGAGACACGAGGCATGAGAGGGGGGTAGGGGGTAACAGAAGAGAGACACAGGGTATGAGCGGGGGGTGGGGGGGCAACATGAGAGAGACACAGGGCATGCCTGGGGGTGAGGGGCAACAGGAGAGAGACACGGGGCATGAGAGGGGGGTAGGGGGTAACATGAGAGAGACACGGGGCATGAGCGGGGGGGTGGGGGAACACGGGGGAAAAACGGGGCATGAGAGGGGAGTGGAGGTAACAGGAGAGAGACACAGGGCATGAGCAGGGGTTGGGGGGCAACAGCAGGGAGACACGGGGCATGACCGGGGGTGGGGGGCAACAGAAGGGAGACATGGGCCATGATCGGGGGTGGGGGGCAATAGGAGAGAGACACGGGGCATGAGAGGTGGTTGGGGTAACAGGATAGAGACACGGGGCATGAGAGGGGGGTGGGGGGTAACAGCAGAGAGAAACGGGGCATGAGCGGGGCGTGGGGGCAACAGCAGGGAGACACTGGGCATGACCAAGTGTGGGGGACAACAGGAGAGAGACACAGGGCATGAGAAGGGGTGGGGGTAACAGGAGAGAGACACGGGGCATGAGAGGGGGTGGGGGCAACAGCAGGGAGACATGGGGCATGAGTGGGGGGTGGGGGGAACACGAGGGAGACATGGCGCATGAGAGGGGGGTGAGGGCGAACAGCAGGGAGACACTGGGCATAAGCCGGGGGGCAACAGGAGAAAGACACGGGGCATGAGTGGGGGGTGGAGGGTACAGGAGAGACACGAGGCATAAGCGGGGGGTGGGGGTAACAGGAGAGAGACACGGGGCATGAGTGGGGGGCAACAGAAGGGAGATACGGGGCATGACCGGGGGGTGGGGGGCAACAGGAGAGAGACACGGGGCATGAGAGGGGGGTGGGGGGTAACAGGAGAGACACGGGACATGAGCGGGGGGTGGGGGTAACAGCAGGGAGACACGGGGCATGAGCGGGGGGTGGGGGGGAACAGGGGAGACACGAGGCATGATCGGGGGTTGGGGGAACAGGAGAGACACGGGCATGAGCAGGGTGTGGGGGCAACAGCAAGGAGACACGGGGCATGACCAGGGGGTGGGGGTAACAGGAGAGAGACACGGGGCTTGAGTGGAGGGTGGGGGTAACAGCAGGAAGACACGGGGCATGAGCGGTGGGTGGGGGGCAACAGCAGGGAGACACGGGGCATGCCCGGGGGGTGGGGGGCAACAGCAGGGAGACTGGGCATGAGCGGGGGGTGGGGGGCAACAGCAGGGAGACACGGGGCATGACCGGGTGTGGGGGGCAACAGGAGAGAGACACGGGGCATGAGCGGGGGTGGGGGGCAACAGCAGGGAGACACAGGGCATGAGCGGGGGGCAAAAGGAGAAAGACACGGGGCATGAGTGAGGGGTGGGGGGTAACAGGAGAGACACGAGGCATAAGTGGGGGGTGGGGGGAACAGGAGAGAGACATGGGGCATGAGCAGGGGGTGGGGGCAACAGCAGGGAGACACGGGGCATTAACGGGAGGTGGGGGGCAACAGAAGGGAGACACGGGGCATGACCGGGGGTTGGGGGCAACAGGAGAGAGACACGGGGCATGAGAAGGGGGTGGAGGGTAACCGGAGAGAGACACAGGGCATGAGAGGGGTGTGGGGGGTAACAGGAGAGAGACACGGGGCATGAGCAGGGGGTGGGGGCAACAGCAGGGAGATACGGGGCATTACGGGGGGTGGGGGTAACAGGAGAGAGACACTGGGCATGAGCGGGGGATAGGGGGGTAACAGGAGAGAGACAGGGGGCATGAGCGGGGGGTGGGGGGCAACAGCAGGGAGACACGGGGCATGAGCGGGGTGGGGGGAACATGAGGGAGACACGGGGCATGAGAGGGGGGTGGGGGTAACAGAAGAGAGACACGGGTCATGAGCGGGGGTTGGGGGCAACAGGAGGGAGACATGGGGCATGACCAGGGGGTGTGGGCAACAGTAGTTAAACACGGGGCATAACCGGGGGGTGGGAGGCAACAGGAAAGAGACAAAGGGCATGAGAGGGGGGTGGGGGTAACAGGAGAGAGACACAGGGCATGAGGGGGGTGGGGGTAACAGGAGAGAGACACGGGGCATGAGCAGGGGTTGGGGGGCAACAGCAGGGAGACACGGGGCATGACCGGGGGTGGGGGGCAACAGAAGGGAGACATGGGCCATGATCGGGGGTGGGGGGCAATAGGAGAGAGACACGGGGCATGAGAGGTGGTTGGGGTAACAGGATAGAGACACGGGGCATGAGAGGGGGGTGGGGGGTAACAGAAGAGAGACACGGGTCATGAGCGGGGGTTGGGGGCAACAGGAGGGAGACATGGGGCATGACCAGGGGGTGTGGGCAACAGTAGTTAAACACGGGGCATAACCGGGGGGTGGGAGGCAACAGGAAAGAGACAAAGGGCATGAGCGGGGGGGTGGGGGAACACAGGGGAAAAACGGGGCATGAGAGGGGAGTGGAGGTAACAGGAGAGAGACACAGGGCATGAGCAGGGGTTGGGGGGCAACAGCAGGGAGACACGGGGCATGACCGGGGGTGGGGGGCAACAGAAGGGAGACATGGGCCATGATCGGGGGTGGGGGGCAATAGGAGAGAGACACGGGGCATGAGAGGTGGTTGGGGTAACAGGATAGAGACACGGGGCATGAGAGGGGGGTGGGGGGTAACAGCAAAGAGAAACGGGGCATGAGCGGGGCGTGGGGGCAACAGCAGGGAGACACTGGGCATGACCAAGTGTGGGGGACAACAGGAGAGAGACACAGGGCATGAGAGGGGGTGGGGGTAACAGGAGAGAGACACGGGGCATGAGAGGGGGTGGGGGCAACAGCAGGGAGACATGGGGCATGAGTGGGGGGTGGGGGGAACACGAGGGAGACACGGCGCATGAGAGGGGGGTGAGGGCGAACAGCAGGGAGACACTGGGCATAAGCCGGGGGGCAACAGGAGAAAGACACGGGGCATGAGTGGGGGGTGGAGGGTACAGGAGAGACACGAGGCATAAGCGGGGGGTGGGGGTAACAGGAGAGAGACACGGGGCATGAGTGGGGGGTGGGGGGCAACAGAAGGGAGATACGGGGCATGACCGGGGGGTGGGGGGCAACAGGAGAGAGACACGGGGCATGAGAGGGGGGTGGGGGGTAACAGGAGAGACACGGGACATGAGCGGGGGGTGGGGGTAACAGCAGGGAGACACGGCGCATGAGCGGGGGGCGGGGGGGAACAGGGGAGACACGAGGCATGATCGGGGGTTGGGGGAACAGGAGAGACACGGGCATGAGCAGGGTGTGGGGGCAACAGCAAGGAGACACGGGGCATGACCAGGGGGTGGGGGTAACAGGAGAGAGACACGGGGCTTGAGTGGAGGGTGGTGGTAACAGCAGGAAGACACGGGGAATGAGCGGTGGGTGGGGGGCAACAGCAGGGAGACACGGGGCATGCCCGGGGGGTGGGGGGCAACAGCAGGGAGACTGGGCATGAGCGGGGGGTGGGGGGCAACAGCAGGGAGACACGGGGCATGACCGGGGGTGGGGGGCAACAGGAGAGAGACACGGGGCATGAGCGGGGGTGGGGGGCAACAGCAGGGAGACACAGGGCATGAGCGGGGGGCAAAAGGAGAAAGACACGGGGCATGAGCGAGGGGTGGGGGGTAACAGGAGAGACACGAGGCATAAGTGGGGGGTGGGGGGAACAGGAGAGAGACATGGGGCATGAGCAGGGGGTGGGGGCAACAGCAGGGAGACACGGGGCATTAACGGGAGGTGGGGGGCAACAGAAAGGAGACACGGGGCATGACCGGGGGTTGGAGGCAACAGGAGAGAGACACGGGGCATGAGAAGGGGGTGGAGGGTAACCGGAGAGAGACACAGGGCATGAGAGGGGTGTGGGGGGTAACAGGAGAGAGACACGGGGCATGAGCAGGGGGTGGGGGCAACAGCAGGGAGATACGGGGCATTACGGGGGGTGGGGGTAACAGGAGAGAGACACGGGCATGAGCAGGATGTGGGGGCAACAGCAAGGAGACACGGGGCATGACCAGGGGGTGGGGGTAACAGGAGAGAGACACGGGGCTTGAGTGGAGGGTGGGGGTAACAGCAGGAAGACACGGGGCATGAGCGGTGGGTGGGGGGCAACAGCAGGGAGACACGGGGCATGCCCGGGGGGTGGGGGGCAACAGCAGGGAGACTGGGCATGAGCGGGGGGTGGGGGGCAACAGCAGGGAGACACGGGGCATGACCGGGGGTGGGGGGCAACAGGAGAGAGACACGGGGCATGAGCGGGGGTGGGGGGCAACAGCAGGGAGACACAGGGCATGAGCGGGGGGCAAAAGGAGAAAGACACGGGGCATGAGCGAGGGGTGGGGGGTAACAGGAGAGACACGAGGCATAAGTGGGGGGTGGGGGGAACAGGAGAGAGACATGGGGCATGAGCAGGGGGTGGGGGCAACAGCAGGGAGACACGGGGCATTAACGGGAGGTGGGGGGCAACAGAAGGGAGACACGGGGCATGACCGGGGGTTGGGGGCAACAGGAGAGAGACACTGGGCATGAGCGGGGGATAGGGGGGTAACAGGAGAGAGACACGGGGCATGAGCGGGGGGTGGGGGGCAACAGCAGGGAGACACGGGGCATGAGCGGGGTGGGGGGAACATGAGGGAGACACGGGGCATGAGAGGGGGGTGGGGGTAACAGAAGAGAGACACGGGTCATGAGAGGGGGTTAGGGGCAACAGGAGGGAGACATGGGGCATGACCAGGGGGTGTGGGCAACAGTAGTTAAACACGGGGCATAACCGGGGGGTGGGAGGCAACAGGAAAGAGACAAAGGGCATGAGAGGGGGGTGGGGGGTAACAGGAGAGAGACACAGGGCATGAGGGGGGTCGGGGTAACAGGAGAGAGACACGGGGCATGAGCGGAGGTGGGGGGCAACAGCAGGGAGACACAGGGCATGCCTGGGGGTGGGGCGCAACAGGAGAGAGACACAGGGCATGAGAGGGGGTGGGGGGTAACAGGAGAGAGACACAGGATATGAGCGGGGGTGGGGGCAACATGAGAGACACACGGGGCATGAGCGGCGGGTGGGGGCAACAGGAGAGAGACACGGGGCATGAGCGGGGTGTGGGGGAACATGGGGGAAACACGGGGCATGAGAGGGGGCTGGAGGTAACAGGAGAGAGACACGGGGCATGAGCCGGGCTTGGGGGGCAACAGCAGGGAGACACGGGGCATGACCGGGGGTGGGGGGCAACAGAAGGAGACACGAGCCATGATCGAGGGGTGGGGGGAAATAGGAGAGAGACACGGGGCATGAGAGGTGGTGGGGGTAACAGGATAGAGACACAGGGCATGAGAGGGGGTGGGGGTAACAGCAGAGAGACACGGGGCATGAGCGGAGGATGGGGGGAACAGCAGGGATACACGGGGCATGAGCGGGGGTGGGGGGAACACGAGGGAGACACGGGGCATGAGTGGGGGTGGGGGGAACACGAGGGAGACACGGGGCATGAGAGAGGGGTGGGGGGTAACAGAAGAGACACACGGGCATGACTGGGGGTTGGGGGGCAACAGGAGAGAGACACAGGGCATGCCTGGGGTTAGGGGGCAACAGGAGAGAGACACGGGGCATGAGAGGGGGCTGGGGGGTAACAGGAGAGAGACACGGGGTATGAGCGGGGGTGGGGGCAACATGAGAGAGACACGGGGCATGAGCGGGGCGTGGGGGCAACAGGAGAGAGACACGGGGCATGAGCAGGGTCTGGGGGAACATGGGGGAAACACGGGGCATGAGAGGGGGCTGTAGGGCAACAGCAGGGAGACACGGGACATGACCGGGGGTGGGGGGCAACAGAAGGGAGACACGGGCCATGATCGAGGGGTGGGGGGCAATAGGAGAGAGACACGGGGCATGAGAGGGGGTGGGGGTAACAGGATAGAGACATGGGGCATGAGAGGGGGTGGGGGTAACAGCAGAGAGACACAGGGCATGTGTGGGGGGTGGGGGGCAACAGCAGGGAGACACGGGGCATGAGTGGGGAGTGGGGGGAACACGAGGGAGACACGGGGCATGAGAGGGGAGTGGGGGCAACAGGAGAGAGACACGGGGCATGAGCGGGGGGTGAGGGGTAACAGCAGGGAGACACGGGGCATGAGCGGGGGGGCAACAGGAGAAAGACACGGGGTATGAGAGGGGGTGGAGGGTACAGGAGAGACACGAGGCATAAGCGGGGGGTGGGGGAACAGGAGAGAGACACGGGGCATGAGCGGGGGGTGGGGGGCAACAGCAGGGAGACACGGGGCATGACCGGGGGGTGGGGAGCAACAGGAGAGAGACACAAGGCATGAGAGGGGGGTGGGGGGTAACAGGAGAGAGACACGGGACATGAGCAGGGGTGGGGGGAACAGGGGAGACACGAGGCATGATCGGGGGGTGGGGGGAATAGGAGAGAGACACGGGACATGAGCGGGGTGTGGGGGGCAACAGCAGGGAGACACGGGGCATGACCAGGGTGTGGGGGTAACAGGAGAGAGACACAGGGCTTGAGTGGGGGCTGGGGGGCAACAACAGGGAGACACGGGGCATGACCGGGGTGTGGCGGGCAACAGGAGAGAGATATGGGGCATGAGAGGGGGGCAACAGGAGAAAGACACGGGGCATGAGCAGGGGGTGGGGGGGTAACAGGAGAGAGACACGTGGCATGAGCGTGGGGGCAACAGGAGAAAGACACAGGGCATGAGCGGGGGTTGGGGGGTAACAGGAGAGACACAAGGCATAAGCGGGGGGTGGGGGGAACAGGAGAGAGACACGGGGCATGAGCGGGGGGGTGGGGGGCAACAGCAGAGAGACACGGAGCATGACCGGGGGTGGGGGCAACAGGAGAGAGACACGGGGCCTGAGCGGGGGGATAACAGGAGAGAGACACGGGGCATGACCGGGTGTGGGGGACAACAGGAGAGAGACACAGGGCATGAGAGGGGGGTAGGGGTAACAGGAGAGAGACACGGGGCATGAGAGGGAGTGGGGGCAACAGCAGGGAGACACGGGGCATGAGTGGGGGGTGGGGGGAACACGAGGGAGAAACGGGGCCTGAGAGGGGGGTAACAGCAGGGAGACACGGGCATGAGCGGTGGGTGGGGGGCAACAGCAGGGAGGGGCAACAGCAGGGAGACACGGGGCATGATCGGGGGTGGGGGGCAACAGCAGGGAGACTTGGGGCATGAGCGGGGGGTGGTGGGTAACAGCAGGGAGACACGGGCATGAGCGGGGGGATTGGGGGCAACAGCAGGGATACACGGGGCATGAGCGGGGGTGGGGGCAACAGCAGGGAGACACGGGGCATGAGCGGGGATGGGGGGCAACAGAGGGGATACACGGGGCATGAGCAGGGGTGGGGGGAACACGAGGGAGACACGGCATGAGTGGGGGTGGGGGGATCACGAGGGAGACACGGGGCATGAGAGGGGGTGGGGGGTAACAGGAGAGAGACACGGGGCATGAGCGGGGGGTGGGGGACAACATGAGAGAGACACAGGGCATGAGCGGGGGTGGGGGCACCAGCAGAGAGTCACGGGGCATGAGCGGGGGTGGGGGAACACGGAGGAAACATGGGGCATGAGAGGGGGTGGAGGTAACAGGAGAGAGACACGGGGCATGAGTGGGGGTTGGGGGGCAACAGCAGGGAGACACGGGGCATGACCGGGGTTTGGGGGCAACAGAAGGGAGACACGGGGCATGATTGGGGAGTGGGGGGCAATAGGAGAGAGACACGGGGCATGAGAGGAAGTGGGGGGTAAGAGGATAGAGACACGGGGCATGAGAGGGGGGGTGGGGGTAACAGCAGAGAGACACGGGGCATGAGTGGGGGGTGGGGGAGATCACGAGGGAGACACTGGGCATGATTGGGGGTGGGGGAGATCACGAGGGAGACACTGGGCATGATTGGGGGGTGGGGGGCATAGGAGAGAGACACGGGGCATGAGAGGGAGTGGGGGGTAACAGGATAGAGACACGGGCATGAGAGGGGGGTGGGGGGTAACAGGAGAGAGACATGGGGCATGAGAGGGGGGTGGGGGGTAACAGAGAGAGACACGGGGCATAAGCGGGGGGTGGGGGACAACATGAGAGAGACACAGGGCATGAGCGGGGGGTGGGGGCACCAGCAGAGAGTCACGGGGCATGAGCGGGGGGGTGGGGGGAACACGGAGGAAACACGGGGCATGAGAGGGGGTGGAGGTAACAGGAGAGAGACACGGGGCATGAGTGGGGGTTGGGGGGCAACAGCAGGGAGACACGGGGCATGACCGGGGTTGGGGGCAACAGAAGGGAGACACGGGGCATGATTGGGGAGTGGGGGGCAATAGGAGAGAGACACGGGGCATGAGAGGGAGTGGGGGGTAAGAGGATAGAGACACGGGGCATGAGAGGGGGGTGGGGGTAACAGCAGAGTGACACGGGGCATGAGTGGGGGGTGGGGAGATCACGAGGGAGACACTGGGCATGATTGGGGTGGGGAGATCACGAGGGAGACACTGGGCTTGATTGGGGGGTGGGGGCATAGGGAGAGAGACACGGGGCATGAGAGGGAGTGGGGGTAACAGGATAGAGACACGGGCAAAGAGGGGGGTGGGGGTAACAGGAGAGAGACATGGGGCATGAGCGGGGGGTGAGGGGCAACAGCAGGGAGACACGGGGCATGAGCGGGGGGCAACAGGAGAAAGACACGGGGCATGAGCAGGGGGTGGGGGTACAGGAGAGGCACGAGCATAAGCGGGGGTGGTGGAACAGGAGAGAGACAACGGGCATGAGCGGGGGGTGGGGGGCAACAGCAGGGAGACACGGGGCATGACCGGGGGTGGGTGACAACATGAGAGAGACACAGGGCATGAGAGGGGGATGGGGGGTAACAGGAGAGAGACACGGGACATGAGCAGGGGTTGGGGGGAACAGTGAGACACAAGCATGATCAGGGGGGTGGGGGGAACAGGAGAGAGACAATGGGCATGAGCGGGGTGTGGGGGGCAACAGCAGGGAGACACGGGGCATGACCAGGGGGTGGGGGGTAACAGCAGAGAGACACGGGGCTTGAGTGGGGGGTGGGGGGCAACAACAGGGAGACACAGGGCATGACCGGGGTGTGGGGGGCAACAGGAGAGAGACATGGGGCATGAGAGGGGGCAACAGGAGAAAGACACAGGGCATAAGCAGGGGGTGGGGGGTAACAGGAGAGAGACACAGGGCATGAGCGGGGGATGGGGGGCAACAGCAGGGATACACGGGGCATGAGCGGGGGTAGTGGGCAACAGCAGGGAGACACAGGGCATGAGCGGGGGATGGGGGGCAACAGCAGGGATCCACGGGGCATGAGCGGGGGTGGGGGGAACACGAGGGAGACACAGGGCGTGAGTGGGGGTGGGGGGAACACGAGGGAGACACGGGGCATGAGAGGGGGGCGGGGGGTAACAGCAGAGTGACAGGGGCATGACTGGGAGGTGGGGGGCAACAGTAGAGAGACACAGGGCATGACTGGGGGTGGGGGCAACAGGAGAGACACGGGGGCATGAGAGGGGGTGAGGGTAACAGGAGAGAGACACGGGGCATGAGCGAGGGGTGGGGGGCAACATGAGAGAGACACAGCGCATGAGCGGGGGGTGGGGGCAACAGTAGAGTGTCACGGGGCATGACGGGGGGGGCAATAGGAGAGAGACACGGGGCATGAGAGGGATGGGGGTAACAGGATAGAGACACGGGGCATGATCGGGGGGTGGGGGGCAATAGGAGAGAGACACGGGGCATGAGAGGGGGTGGGGGTAAACAAGATAGAGACACGGGGCATGAGAGGGGGGTGGGGAGTAACAGGAGAGAGACAGGGGCATGAGCCAGGGTCGGGGGGTAACAGGAAAGAGACACAGGCATGAGCAGGGGTGGTGGGCAACAGCAGGGAGACACGGGGCATGAGCGGGGGATGGGGCAACAGCAGGGATACACGGGGCATGAGCGGGGTGGGGAGGCAACAGCAGGGAGACACGGGGCATGAGCGGGGGATGGGGGCAACATCATGGATACACTGGGCATGAGCGGGGGTGGGGGGACCACGAGGGAGACACGGGGCATGAGTGGGGGGGGGAACACGAGGGAGACACGGGGCATGAGAGGGGGTGGGGTAACAGAAGAGAGACACGGGGCATGACTGGGGGATGGGGGCAAAAGGAGAGAGACACAGGGCATGCCTGGGGGTGGGGGGCAACAGGAGAGAGACGCGGGGCATGAGAGGGAGGTGGGGGGCAACAGCAGGGAGACACAGGGCATGACCGGGGGTGGGGGGCAACAGGAGAGAGACACGGGGCATGAGAGGGGTGTGGGGGGCAACAGGGGAGACACAAGGCATGATCGGGGGTGGGGGAACAGCAGGGAGACACGGGGCATGACCAGAGGGTGGAGGGTAACAGGAGAGAGACATGGGGCATGAGAGGGGGCAACAGCAGGGAGACACGGGGCATGAGAGGGGTGTGGGGGGTAATGGGAGAGAGAAACGGGGCATGAGCGGGGGGGCAACAGGAGAGAGACACGGGGCATGAGCGGGGGGTGGGGGACAACAGGAGAGAGACACGGGGCATGAGCAGGGGGTGGGGGGAACAGGAGAGAGACACGGGGCATGAGCGGGGGGGTGTGGGCAACAGGAGAGAGACACAGGACATGACCGGGGTTGGGGGCAACAGGAGAGAGACACGGGGCCTGAGCGGGGGTGTAACAGGAGAGAGACACGGGGCATGAGCAGGGGGTGGGGGGCAACAGCAGGGAGACATGGGGCATGACCAGGGGTGGGGGTAATAGGAGAGAGACACGTGGCATGAGCGGGGGTTTGGGGCAGGGAGACACGGGGCATGACCGTATGTGGGGGACATCAGGAGAGAGACACAGGGCATGAGAGGGGGGTGGGGGTAACAGGAGAGAGACACGGGGCATGAGCGGGGGGTGGGTGGAACACAAGGGAGACACGGGGCATGAGTGTGGGGTAACAGCAGGGAGACATGGGGCATGAGCGGTGGGTGGGGGGCAACAGCAGGGAGAAACGGGGCATGACCAGGGGGTGGGGGGCAACAGCAGGGAGACTCGGGGCATGAGCAGGGGGTCGGGGGTAACAGCAGGGAGACACGGGGCATGAGCGGGGATTGGGGGCAACAGCACGGATACACGGGCCATGAGCGGGGGTGGGGGGCAACAGCAGGGAGACACGGGGCATGAGCAGGGGATGGGGGGCAACAGCAGGGATACACGGGGCATGACTGGGGTGGGGGGCAACAGGAGAGAGACACGGGGCATGAGTGGGGGTTGGGGGGTAACAGGAGAGAGACACGGGGAATGAGCGGGGGTGGGGGGCAACATGAGAGAGACACGGGGCATGAGCGGGGGGTGGGGGCAACAGGAGAGAGACACGGAGCATGAGAGGGGGTGGAGGTAACAGGAGAGAGACACAGGGCATGAGCGGGGGTTGGAGGGCAACAGCAGGGAGACAAAGGGCATGACTGGGGGTGGGGGCAACAGAAGGGAGACACGGGGCATGATTGGGGAGTGGGGGGCAATAGGAGAGTGACACGGGGCATGAGAGGGGGTGGGGGGGTAACAGGATAGAGACACGGGGCATGAGCGGGGGGTGGGGGGCAACAGCAGGGAGACACGGGGCATGAGAGGGGGGTGGCGGTAACAGGAGAGAGACATGGGGCATGAGCGGGGGGTGAGGGGTAACAGCAGGGAGACACGTGGCATGAGCAGGGGGGCAACAGGAGAAAGGCACGGGGCATGAGCGGGGGGTGGGGGGTACAGGAGAGACACGAGGCATAAGCAGGGGGTGGGGGAACAGGAGAGAGACACAGGGCATGAGCGGGGGGTGGGGGGCAACAGCAGGGATACACGGGGCATGACTGGGGTGGGGGGCAACAGGAGAGAGACACGGGGCATGAGTGGGGGTTGGGGGGTAACAGGAGAGAGACACGGGGAATGAGCGGGGGTGGGGGGCAACATGAGAGAGACACGGGGCATGAGCGGGGGTTGGGGGCGACAGGAGAGAGACACGGGGCATGAGCGGGGGGTGGGGGAACACGGGGGAAACACGGAGCATGAGAGGGGGTGGAGGTAACAGGAGAGAGACACAGGGCATGAGCGGGGGTTGGGGGGCAACAGCAGGGAGACAAAGGGCATGACTGGGGGTGGGGGCAACAGAAGGGAGACACGGGGCATGATTGGGGAGTGGGGTGCAATAGGAGAGTGACACGGGGCATGAGAGGGGGTGGGGGGGAACAGGATAGAGACACGGGGCATGAGCGGGGGGTGGGGGGCAACAGCAGGGAGACACGGGGCATGAGAGGGGGGTGGCGGTAACAGGAGAGAGACATGGGGCATGAGCGGGGGGTGAGGGGTAACAGCAGGGAGACACGTGGCATGAGCAGGGGGGCAACAGGAGAAAGGCACGGGGCATGAGCGGGGGGTGGGGGGTACAGGAGAGACACGAGGCATAAGCAGGGGGTGGGGGGAACAGGAGAGAGACACAGGGCATGAGCGGGGGGTGGGGGGCAACAGCAGGGAGACACAGGGCTTGACCGGGGGGTGGGGGGCAACAGGAGAGAGACACGGGACATGAGCGGGGGGTGGGGGCAAAAGCAGGGAGACACGGGGCATGAGGGGGGGTGGGGGAACGGGGGAGACACGAGGCATGATCGGGGGTGGGGGGAACAGGAGAGAGACACAGGGCATGAGCGGGGTGTGGGGGGCAACAGCAGGGAGACACGGGGCATGACCAGGAGGTGGGGGGTAAAAGGAGAGAGACACGGGGCTTGAGTGGGGGGTGGGGGGCAACAACAGGGAGACACGGGGCATGACCGGGGTGTGGGGGGCAACAGGAGAGAGACACGGGGCATGAGCGGGGACAACAGGAGAAAGACACAGGACATGAGCGGGGGGTGGGGGGTAACAGGAGAGACACGAGGCATAAGCGGGGGGTGGGGGGAACAGGAGAGAGACACGGGGCATGAGCGGGGATGGGGGGCAACAGCAGAGAGACACGGGGCATGACCGGGGGTGGGGGCAGCAGGAGAGAGACACGGGGCCTGAGCGGGGGCTGGGGGTTAACAGGAGAGAGACACGGGGCATGAGCGGGGGTTGGGGGCAACAGCAGAGAGACACGGGGCATGACCGGGGGTGGGGGCAACAGGAGAGAGACACGGGGCCTGAGCGGGGGGTAGGGGGTAACAGGAGAGAGACACGGGGCATGAGCAGGGGGTGGGGGGCAACAGCAGGGAGACACGGGGCATGACCAGGGGGTGGGGGGTAACATGAGAGAGACACGGGGCATGAGCGGAGTTTGGGGGCAACAGCAGGGAGACACGGGGCATGACCGGGTGTGGGGGACAACAGGAGAGAGACACAGGGCATGAGAGGGGGTGGGGGTAACATGCGAGAGACACGGAGCATGAGAGCGGGGTGGGGTCAACAGCAGGGAGACACGGGTAATGAGCGGGCGGTGTGGGAACACGAGGGAGACACGGGGCATGAGAGGGTGGTGGGGGGTAACAGCAGGGACACACGGGGCATGAGCGGTTGGTTGGGGGCAACAGCAGGGAGAATTGGGGCATTAGTGGTGGGTGGGGGGTAACAGGAGAGGGAGACAGGGCATGAGCAGGGGGTGGGGGGCAACAGCAGGGAGACACGGGGCATGACCGGGGGGTGGGGGGCAACAGGAGAGAGACACGGGGCATGAGGGTGGGGGGTAACAGGAGAGAGACACGAGGCATAAGTGGGGGTGGAGGGAACAGGAGAGAGACAGGGGCCATGACCGGGAGGTGGGGGGCAACAGAAGGGAGACACGGGGCATGACCGGGGGTTGGGGGCAACATGAGAGAGACACGCGGCATGAGAGGGGGGTGGAGGGTAACCGGAGAGAGACACAGGGCATGAGAGGGGCTGGGGGGTCACAGGAGAGAGACACAGGGCATGAGCAGGGGGTGGGGCAACAGCAGGTAGACACGGGGCATGACCGGGGGTGGGGGGCAACAGGAGAGAGACACGGGCCATGAGGGAGGGTGGTGGGTAACAGGAGAGAGACACTGGGCATCAGCGGGGGTGGGGGTTAATAGGAGAGAGACACGGGGCATGAGCGGGGGGTGGAGGGCAACAGCAGGTAGACACGGGGCATGAGCGGGGGGTGGGGGGCAACAGCAAGGAGAAACGGGGCATGAGAGGGGGTTGGGGGTAACAGAAGAGGGACACAGGTCATGAGCGGGGGCTGGGGGGCAACAGGAGGGAGACATGGGGCATGACCAGGGGGTTGGGGCAATAGTAGGGAGACACAGGGCATGACTGGGTGGTGGGGGGCAACAGGAAAGAGACACAGGGCATGAGAGATGGGTGGGGGGAACCGGAGAGAGACACGGGGCATGAGAGGGGGTGGGGAGTAACAGGAGTGAGACACGGGGCATGACCGGGTGGTGGGGGGCAACAGCAGGGAGACATGAGGCATGACTGGGGGCTGGGGGGGCAACAGGAGAGAGACACAGGTTATAAGGGGGCTGGGGGGTAACAGGAGAGAGACACGGGGCATGAACAGGGGTTTGGGGGTAACAGGAGAGAGACACGGGGCATGAGTGGGGGGTGGGGGGAACACGAGGGAGACACGGGGCATGAGAGGGGAGTGGGGGCAACAGGAGAGAGACACGGGGCATGAGCGGGGGGTGAGGGGTAACAGCAGGGAGACACGGGGCATGAGCGGGGGGGCAACAGGAGAAAGACACGGGGTATGAGAGGGGGTGGAGGGTACAGGAGAGACACGAGGCATAAGCGGGGGGTGGGGGAACAGGAGAGAGACACGGGGCATGAGCGGGGGGTGGGGGGCAACAGCAGGGAGACACGGGGCATGACCGGGGGGTGGGGAGCAACAGGAGAGAGACACAAGGCATGAGAGGGGGGTGGGGGGTAACAGGAGAGAGACACGGGACATGAGCAGGGGTGGGGGGAACAGGGGAGACACGAGGCATGATCGGGGGGTGGGGGGAATAGGAGAGAGACACGGGACATGAGCGGGGTGTGGGGGGCAACAGCAGGGAGACACGGGGCATGACCAGGGGGTGGGGGTAACAGGAGAGAGACACAGGGCTTGAGTGGGGGCTGGGGGGCAACAACAGGGAGACACGGGGCATGACCGGGGTGTGGCGGGCAACAGGAGAGAGATATGGGGCATGAGAGGGGGGCAACAGGAGAAAGACACGGGGCATGAGAAGGGGGTGGGGGGGTAACAGGAGAGAGACACGTGGCATGAGCGTGGGGGCAACAGGAGAAAGACACGGGGCATGAGCGGGGGTTGGGGGGTAACAGGAGAGACACGAGGCATAAGCGGGGGGTGGGGGGAACAGGAGAGAGACACGGGGCATGAGCGGGGGGTGGGGGGCAACAGCATAGAGACACGGAGCATGACCGGGGGTGGGGGCAACAGGAGAGAGACACGGGGCCTGAGCGGGGGGATAACAGGAGAGAGACACGGGGCATGACCGGGTGTGGGGGACAACAGGAGAGAGACACAGGGCATGAGAGGGGGGTGGGGGTAACAGGAGAGAGACACAGGGCATGAGAGGGAGTGGGGGCAACAGCAGGGAGACACGGGGCATGAGTGGGGGGTGGGGGGAACACGAGGGAGAAACGGGGCCTGAGAGGGGGGTAACAGCAGGGAGACACGGGCATGAGCGGTGGGTGGGGGGCAACAGCAGGGAGACACGGGGCATGATCGGGGATTGGGGGCAACAGCAGGGATACACGGGGCATGAGCGGGGGTGGGGGGCAACAGCAGGGAGACACGGGGCATGAGCAGGGGATGGGGGGCAACATAGGGGATACACGGGGCATGAGCAGGGGTGGGGGGAACACGAGGGAGACACGGCATGAGTGGGGGTGGGGGGATCACGAGGGAGACACGGGGCACGAGAGGGGGGTGGGGGGTAACAGGAGAGAGACACGGGGCATGAGCGGGGGGTGGGGGACAACATGAGAGAGACACAGGGCATGAGCGGGGGTGGGGGCACCAGCAGAGAGTCACGGGGCATGAGCGGGGGTGGGGGAACACGGAGGAAACACGGGGCATGAGAGGGGGTGGAGGTAACAGGAGAGAGACACGGGGCATGAGTGGGGGTTGGGGGGCAACAGCAGGGAGACACGGGGCATGACCGGGGGTTGGGGGCAACAGAAGGGAGACACGGGGCATGATTGGGGAGTGGGGGGCAATAGGAGAGAGACACGGGGCATGAGAGGAAGTGGGGGGTAAGAGGATAGAGACACGGGGCATGAGAGGGGGGTGGGGGTAACAGCAGAGAGACATGGGGCATGAGTGGGGGGTGGGGAGATCACGAGGGAGACACTGGGCATGATTGGGGGGTGGGGAGATCACGAGGGAGACACTGGGCATGATTGGGGGGTGGGGGGCATAGGAGAGAGACACGGGGCATGAGAGGGAGTGGGGGGTAACAGGATAGAGACACGGGGCATGAGAGGGGGGTGGGGGGTAACAGGAGAGAGACATGGGGCATGAGAGGGGGGTGGGGGGTAACAGGAGAGAGACACGGGGCATGAGCGGGGGGTGGGGGACAACATGAGAGAGACACAGGGCATGAGCGGGGGGTGGGGGCACCAGCAGAGAGTCACAGGGCATGAGCGGGGGGTGGGGGAACACAGAGGAAACACGGGGCATGAGAGGGGGTGGAGGTAACAGGAGAGAGACACGGGGCATGAGTGGGGGTTGGGGGGCAATAGCAGGGAGACACGGGGCATGACCGGGGGTTGGGGGCAACAGAAGGGAGACACGGGGCATGATTGGGGAGTGGGGGGCAATAGGAGAGAGACACGGGGCATGACCGGGGGTTGGGGGCAACAGAAGAGAGACACGGGGCATGATTGGGGAGTGGGGGGTAAGAGGATAGAGACACGGGGCATGAGAGGGGGGTGGGGGTAACAGCAGAGAGACACGGGGCATGAGTGGGGGTTGGGGGGCAATAGCAGGGAGACACGGGGCATGACCGGGGGTTGGGGGCAACAGAAGAGAGACACGGGGCATGATTGGGGAGTGGGGGGCAATAGGAGAGAGACACGGGGCATGACCGGGGGTGGGTGACAACATGAGAGAGACACAGGGCATGAGAGGGGGATGGGGGGTAACAGGAGAGAGACACGGGACATGAGCGGGGGTTGGGGGGGAACAGGTGAGACACAAGCATGATCAGGGGGGTGGGGGGAACAGGAGAGAGACAATGGGCATGAGCGGGGTGTGGGGGGCAACAGCAGGGAGACACGGGGCATGACCAGGGGGTGGGGGGTAACAGCAGAGAGACACGGGGCTTGAGTGGGGGTGGGGGGCAACAACAGGGAGACACAGGGCATGACCGGGGTGTGGGGGGCAACAGGAGAGAGACATGGGGCATGAGAGGGGGGCAACAGGAGAAAGACACAGGGCATAAGCAGGGGGTGGGGGGTAACAGGAGAGAAACACAGGGCATGAGCGGGGGATGGGGGGCAACAGCAGGGATACACGGGGCATGAGCGGGGGTAGTGGGCAACAGCAGGGAGACACAGGGCATGAGCGGGGGATGGGGGGCAACAGCAGGGATCCACGGGGCATGAGCGGGGGTGGGGGGAACATGAGGGAGACACAGGGCATGAGTGGGGGTGGGGGGAACACGAGGGAGACACGGGGCATGAGAGGGGGGTGGGGGGTAACAGCAGAGTGACACGGGGCATGACTGGGAGGTGGGGGGCAACAGTAGAGAGACACAGGGCATGACTGGGGGTGGGGGCAACAGGAGAGACACGGGGCATGAGAGGGGGTGAGGGTAACAGGAGAGAGACACGGGGCATGAGCGAGGGGTGGGGGCAACATGAGAGAGACACAGCGCATGAGCGGGGGGTGGGGGCAACAGTAGAGTGTCACGGGGCATGACCGGGGGTGGGGGGCAATAGGAGAGAGACACGGGGCATGAGAGGGGATGGGGGTAACAGGATAGAGACACGGGGCATGATCGGGGGGTGGGGGGCAATAGGAGAGAGACACGGGGCATGAGAGGGGGTGGGGGTAACAAGATAGAGACACGGGGCATGAGAGGGGGGTGGGGAGTAACAGGAGAGAGACAGGGGCATGAGCCAGGGTCGGGGGGTAACAGGAGAGAGACACAGGCATGAGCAGGGGTGGTGGGCAACAGCAGGGAGACACGGGGCATGAGCGGGGGATGGGGCAACAGCAGGGATACACGGGGCATGAGCGGGGGTGGGAGGCAACAGCAGGGAGACACAGGGCATGAGCGGGGGATGGGGGGCAACATCATGGATACACTGGGCATGAGCGGGGGTGGGGGGACCACGAGGGAGACACGGGGCATGAGTGGGGGTGGGGGGAACACGAGGGAGACACGGGGCATGAGAGGGGGGTGGGGGGTAACAGAAGAGAGACACGGGGCATGACTGGGGGATGGGGGGCAACAGGAGAGAGACACAGGGCATGCCTGGGGGTGGGGGGCAACAGGAGAGAGACGCGGGGCATGAGAGGGAGGTGGGGGGCAACAGCAGGGAGACACAGGGCATGACCGGGGGTGGGGGGCAACAGGAGAGAGACACGGGGCATGAGAGGGGTGTGGGGGGCAACAGGGGAGACACAAGGCATGATCGGGGGTGGGTGGAACAGCAGGGAGACACGGGGCATGACCAGAGGGTGGAGGGTAACAGGAGAGAGACACGGGGCTTGAGTGGGGGGCAACAACAGGGAGACACGGGGCATGACCGGGGTGTGGGGGGCAACAGGAGAGAGACATGGGGCATGAGAGGGGGGCAACAGCAGGGAGACACAGGGCATGAGAGGGGTGTGGGGGGTAATGGGAGAGAGACACGGGGCATGAGCGGGGGGGCAACAGGAGAGAGACACGGGGCATGAGCGGGGGGTGGGGGACAACAGGAGAGAGACACGGGGCATGAGCAGGGGGTGGGGGGAACAGGAGAGAGACACGGGGCATGAGCGGGGGGTGTGGGCAACAGGAGAGAGACACAGGGCATGACCGGGGGTGGGGGCAACAGGAGAGAGACACGGGGCCTGAGCGGGGGGGTAACAGGAGAGAGACACGGGGCATGAGCAGGGGGTGGGGGGCAACAGCAGGGAGACACGGGGCATGACCAGGGGTGGGGGGTAATAGGAGAGAGACACGTGGCATGAGCGGGGGTTTGGGGCAGGGAGACACGGGGCATGACCGTGTGTGGGGGACAACAGGAGAGAGACACAGGGCATGAGAGGGGGGTGGGGGTAACAGGAGAGAGACACGGGGCATGAGCGGGGGGTGGGTGGAACACAAGGGAGACACGGGGCATGAGTGTGGGGTAACAGCAGGGAGACATGGGGCATGAGCGGTGGGTGGGGGGCAACAGCAGGGAGAAACGGGGCATGACCAGGGGGTGGGGGGCAACAGCAGGGAGACTCGGGGCATGAGCAGGGGGTCGGGGGTAACAGCAGGGAGACACGGGGCATGAGCGGGGATTGGGGGCAACAGCAGGGATACACGGGCCATGAGCGGGGGTGGGGGGCAACAGCAGGGAGACACGGGGCATGAGCGGGGGATGGGGGCAACAGCAGGGATACACGGGGCATGACTGGGGTGGGGGGCAACAGGAGAGAGACACGGGGCATGAGTGGGGGTTGGGGGTAACAGGAGAGAGACACGGGGAATGAGCGGGGGTGGGGGGCAACATGAGAGAGACACGGGGCATGAGCGGGGGGTGGGGGCAACAGGAGAGAGACACGGGGCATGAGCGGGGGGTGGGGGAACACGGGGGAAACACGGAGAATGAGAGGGGGTGGAGGTAACAGGAGAGAGACACAGGGCATGAGCGGGGGTTGGGGGGCAACAGCAGGGAGACAAAGGGCATGACTGGGGGTGGGGGCAACAGAAGGGAGACACGGGGCATGATTGGGGAGTGGGGGGCAATAGGAGAGTGACACGGGGCATGAGAGGGGGTGGGGGGTAACAGGATAGAGACACGGGGCATGAGCGGGGGGTGGGGGGCAACAGCAGGGAGACACGGGGCATGAGAGGGGGGTGGCGGTAACAGGAGAGAGACATGGGGCATGAGCGGGGGGTGAGGGGTAACAGCAGGGAGACACGTGGCATGAGCAGGGGGGCAACAGGAGAAAGGCACGGGGCATGAGCGGGGGGTGGGGGGTACAGGAGAGACACGAGGCATAAGCAGGGGGTGGGGGGAACAGGAGAGAGACACAGGGCATGAGCGGGGGGTGGGTGGCAACAGTAGGGATACACGGGGCATGACTGGGGTGGGGGGCAACAGGAGAGAGACACGGGGCATGAGTGGGGGTTGGGGGTAACAGGAGAGAGACACGGGGAATGAGCGGGGGTGGGGGGCAACATGAGAGAGACACAGGGCATGAGCGGGGGGTGGGGGCAACAGGAGAGAGACACGGGGCATGAGCGGGGGGTGGGGGAACACGGGGGAAACACGGAGCATGAGAGGGGGTGGAGGTAACAGGAGAGAGACACAGGGCATGAGCGGGGGTTGGGGGGCAACAGCAGGGAGACAAAGGGCATGAATGGGGGTGGGGGCAACAGAAGGGAGACACGGGGCATGATTGGGGAGTGGGGGGCAATAGGAGAGTGACACGGGGCATGAGAGGGGGTGGGGAATAACAGGATAGAGACACGGGGCATGAGCGGGGGGTGGGGGGCAACAGCAGGGAGACACGGGGCATGAGAGGGGGGTGGCGGTAACAGGAGAGAGACATGGGGCATGAGCGGGGGGTGAGGGGTAACAGCAGGGAGACACGTGGCATGAGCAGGGGGTGGGGGGTACAGGAGAGACACGAGGCATAAGCAGGGGGTGGGGGGAACAGGAGAGAGACACAGGGCATGAGCGGGGGGTAGGGGGCAACAGCAGGGAGACACAGGGCTTGACCGGGGGGTGGGGGGCAACAGGAGAGAGACACGGGACATGAGCCGGGGGTGGGGGCAACAGCAGGGAGACACGGGGCATGAGGGGGGGTGGGGGGAACGGGGGAGACACGAGGCATGATCGGGGGTGGGGGGAACAGGAGAGAGACACAGGGCATGAGCGGGGTGTGGGGGGCAACAGCAGGGAGACACGGGGCATGACCAGGAGGTGGGGGGTAAAAGGAGAGAGACACGGGGCTTGAGTGGGGGGTGGGGGGCAACAACAGGGAGACACGGGGCATGACCGGGTTGTGGGGGGCAACAGGAGAGAGACATGGGGCATGAGAGTGGGGCAGGAGAAAGTCATGGGGCATGAGCAGGGGGTGGGGGGTAACAGGAGAGAGACACGTGGCATGAGCGGGGACAACAGGAGAAAGACACAGGACATGAGCGGGGGGTGGGGGGTAACAGGAGAGACACGAGGCATAAGCGGGGGGTGGGGGGAACAGGAGAGAGACACGGGGCATGAGCGGGGATGGGGGCAACAGCAGAGAGACACGGGGCATGACCGGGGGTGGGGGCAGCAGGAGAGAGACACGGGGCCTGAGCGGGGGCTGGGGGTTAACAGGAGAGAGACACGGGGCATGAGCGGGGGTTGGGGGCAACAGCAGAGAGACACGGGGCATGACCGGGGGTGGGGGCAACAGGAGAGAGACACGGGGCCTGAGCGGGGGGTGGGGGGTAACAGGAGAGAGACACGGGGCATGAGCGGGGGGTGGGGGGCAACAGCAGGGAGACACGGGGCATGACCAGGGGGTGGGGGGTAACATGAGAGAGACACGGGGCATGAGCGGAGTTTGGGGCAACAGCAGGGAGACACGGGGCATGACCGGGTGTGGGGGACAACAGGAGAGAGACACAGGGCATGAGAGGGGGGTGGGGGTAACATGAGAGAGACACGGAGCATGAGAGCGGGGTGGGGGCAACAGCAGGGAGACACGGGTAATGAGCGGGCGGTGTGGGAACACGAGGGAGACACGGGACATGAGAGGGTGGTGGGGGGTAACAGCAGGGGACACACGGGGCATGAGCGGTTGGTTGGGGGCAACAGCAGGGAGACACGGGGCATGACCGGGGGTAGGGTGCAACAGCAGGGAGACTTGGGGCATTAGTGGTGGGTGGGGGGTAACAGGAGAGGGAGACAGGGCATGAGCGGGGGGTGGGGGGCAACAGCAGGGAGACACGGGGCATGACCGGGGGGTGGGGGGCAACAGGAGAGAGACACGGGGCATGAGGGTGGGGGTAACAGGAGAGAGACACGAGGCATAAGTGCGGGGTGGAGGGAACAGGAGAGAGACAGGGGCCATGACCGGGAGGTGGGGGCAACAGAAGGGAGACACGGGGCATGACCGGGGGTTGGGGGCAACATGAGAGAGACACGGGGCATGAGAGGGGGGTGGAGGGTAACCGGAGAGAGACACAGGGCATGAGAGGGGCTGGGGGGTCACAGGAGAGAGACACAGGGCATGAGCAGGGGGTGGGGGCAACAGCAGGTAGACACGGGGCATGACCGGGGGTGGGGGGCAACAGGAGAGAGACACGGGCCATGAGGGAGGGTGGTGGGTAACAGGAGAGAGACACTGGGCATCAGCGGGGGTGGGGGTTAATAGGAGAGAGACACGGGGCATGAGCGGGGGTGGGGGGCAACAGCAGGTAGACACGGGGCATGAGCGGGGGGTGGGGGGCAACAGCAGGGAGAAACGGGGCATGAGAGGGGGTTGGGGGTAACAGAAGAGGGACACGGGTCATGAGCGGGGGCTGGGGGCAACAGGAGGGAGACATGGGGCATGACCAGGGGGTGGGGCAATAGTAGGGAGACACAGGGCATGACTGGGTGGTGGGGGGCAACAGGAAAGAGACACAGGGCATGAGAGATGGGTGGGGGGAACCGGAGAGAGACACGGGGCATGAGAGGGGGTGGGGAGTAACAGGAGTGAGACACGGGGCATGACCGGGTGGTGGGGGGCAACAGCAGGGAGACATGAGGCATGACTGGGGGCTGGGGGGGCAACAGGAGAGAGACACAGGTTATAAGGGGGGCTGGGGGGTAACAGGAGAGAAGACACAGGGCATGAACAGGGTTTGGGGGTAACAGGAGAGAGACACGGGGCATGAGCAGGGGTGGTGGGCAACAGCAGGGAGACACGGGGCATGAGCGGGGAATGGGTGCAACAGCAGGATACACTGGGCATGAGCGGGGGTGGGGGGCAACAGCAGGGAGACACGGGGCATGAGCGGAGGATGGGGCAACAGCAGGGATACACGGGGCATGAGCGGGGGTGGGGGGAACACGAGGGAGACACAGGGCATGAGTGGGGGTGGAGGGAACACGAGGGAGACACGGAGCATGAGAGGGGATGGAGGGTAACAGAAGAGAGACACCGGGCATAACTGGGGGTGGGGGGCAACAGTAGGGAGACACAGGACATGCCTGGGGGTGAGGGGCAACAGGAGAGAGACACGGGGCATGAGAGGGGGGTAGGGGGTAACAGAAGAGAGACACGGGGTATGAGCGGGGGTGGGGGGGCAACATGAGAGAGACACAGGGCATGCCTGGGGGTGAGGGGCAACATGAGAGAGACACGGGGCATGAGAGGGGGGTAGAGGGTAACATGAGAGAGACACGGGGCATGAGCGGGGGGGTGGGGGAACACGGGGGAAAAACGGGGCATGAGAGGGGAGTGGAGGTAACAGGAGAGAGACACAGGGCATGAGCAGGGGTTGGTGGCAACAGCAGGGAGACACGGGGCATGACCGGGGGTGGGGGGCAACAGAAGCGAGACATGGGCCATGATCGGGGGTGGGGGGCAATAGGAGAGATACACGGGGCATGAGAGGGGGTGGGGGGTAACAGGATAGAGACACGGGACATGACAGGGGGGTGGGGGGTAACAGCAGAGAGAAACGGGGCATGAGCGGGGGGTGGGGGCAACAGCAGGGAGACACTGGGCATGACCAAGTGTGGGGGACAACAGGAGAGAGACACAGGGCATGAGAGGGGGTGGGGGTAACAGGAGAGAGACACGGGGCATGAGAGGGGGTGGGGGCAACAGCAGGGAGATATGGGGCATGAGTGGGGGGTGGGGGGAACACGAGGGAGACACGGGCATGAGAGGGGGGTGAGGGCGAACAGCAGGGAGACACTGGGCATAAGCCGGGGGGCAACAGGAGAAAGACACGGGGCATGAGTGGGGGGTGGAGGGTACAGGAGAGACACGAGGCATAAGCGGGGGGTGGGGGTAACAGGAGAGAGACACGGGGCACGAGTGGGGGGTGGGGGGCAACAGAAGGGAGACACAGGGCATGACCGGGGGGTAGGGGGTGGGGGTAACAGGAGAGACACGGGACATGAGCGGGGGGTGGGGGTAACAGCAGGGAGACACGGGGCATGAGCGGGGTGGGGGGGAACAGGGGAGACACGAGGCATGATCGGGGGTTGGGGGAACAGGAGAGACACGGGCATGAGCAGGGTGTGGGGGGCAACAGCAAGGAGACACGGGGCATGACCAGGGGGTGGGGGTAACAGGAGAGAGACACGGGGCTTGAGTGGAGGGTGGGGGGTAACAGCAGGGAGACACGGGGCATGAGCGGTGGGTGGGGGGCAACAGCAGGGAGACACGGGGCATGCCCGGGGGGTGGGGGCAACAGCAGGGAGACTGGGCATTTGCGGGGGGTGGGGGGCACAGCAGGGAGACACGGGGCATGACCGGGGGTGGGGGGCAACAGGAGAGAGACACGGGGCATGAGGGTGGGGGGTAACAGGAGAGAGATACGGGGCATGAGAGGTGGGTAACAGGAGAGAGACACGGGGCATGAGAGGGGGGTGGGGGGGTAACAGGAGAGAGACACGGGGCATGAGTGGGGGGTGGGGGGTAACAGCAGGGAGACACGGGGCATGACCGGGGGGTGGGGGGCAACAGGAGAGAGACACGGGGCATGAGCGGGGGTGGGGGGCAACAGCAGGGAGACACAGGGCATGAGCGGGGGGCAACAGGAGAAAGACACGGGGCATGAGCGAGGGGTGGGGGTAACAGGAGAGACACGAGGCATAAGTGGGGGGTGGGGGGAACAGGAGAGAGACATGGGGCATGAGCAGGGGGTGGGGGGCAACAGCAGGGAGACACGGGGCATTAACGGGAGGTGGGGGGCAACAGAAGGGAGACACGGGGCATGACCGGGGGTTGGGGGCAACAGGAGAGAGACACGGGGCATGAGAAGGGGGTGGAGGGTAACCGGAGAGAGACACAGGGCATGAGAGGGGTGGGGGGTAACAGGAGAGAGACACGGGGCATGAGCAGGGGGTGGGGGCAACAGCAGGTAGACACGGGGCATTACCGGGGGTGGGGGTAACAGGAGAGAGACACTGGACATGAGCGGGGAATAGGGGGGTAACAGGAGAGAGACACGGGGCATGAGCGGGGGGTGGGGGGCAACAGCAGGGAGACACGGGGCATGAGCGGGGTGGGGGGAACATGAGGGAGACACGGGGCATCAGAGGCGGGTGGGGGTAACAGAAGAGAGACACGGGTCATGAGCGGGGGTGGGGGGCAACAGGAGGGAGACATGGGGCATGACCAGGGGGTGTGGGCAACAGTAGTTAAACACGGGGCATAACCGGGGGGTGGGAGGCAACAGGAAAGAGACAAAGGGCATGAGAGGGGGGTGGGGGGAACAGGAGAGAGACATGGGGCATGAGCAGGGGGTGGGGGGCAACAGCAGGGAGACACGGGGCATTAACGGGAGGTGGGGGGCAACAGAAGGGAGACACGGGGCATGACCGGGGGTTGGGGGCAACAGGAGAGAGACACGGGGCATGAGAAGGGGGTGGAGGGTAACCGGAGAGAGACACAGGGCATGAGAGGGGTGTGGGGGGTAACAGGAGAGAGACACGGGGCATGAGCAGGGGGTGGGGGCAACAGCAGGTAGACACGGGGCATTACCGGGGGTGGGGGTAACAGGAGAGAGACACTGGACATGAGCGGGGAATAGGGGGGTAACAGGAGAGAGACACGGGGCATGAGCGGGGGGTGGGGGGCAACAGCAGGGAGACACGGGGCATGAGCGGGGTGGGGGGAACATGAGGGAGACACGGGGCATCAGAGGCGGGTGGGGGTAACAGAAGAGAGACACGGGTCATGAGCGGGGGTGGGGGGCAACAGGAGGGAGACATGGGGCATGACCAGGGGGTGTGGGCAACAGTAGTTAAACACGGGGCATAACCGGGGGGTGGGAGGCAACAGGAAAGAGACAAAGGGCATGAGAGGGGGGTGGGGGGTAACAGGAGAGAGAAACAGGGCATGAGGGGGGTGGGGGTAACAGGAGAGAGACACGGGGCATGAGTGGGGGTGGGGGGCAACAGCAGGGAGACACAGGGCATGCCTGGGGGTGGGGCGCAACAGGAGAGAGACACAGGGCATGAGAGGGGGTGGGGGGCAACAGAAGGAGACACGAGCCATGATCGAGGGGTGGGGGGCAATAGGAGAGAGACACGGGGCATGAGAGGGGGTGGGGGTAACAGGATAGAGACACAGGGCATGAGAGGGGGTGGGGGTAACAGGAGAGAGACACGGGTCATGAGCGGGGGTGGGGGGCAACAGGAGGGAGACATGGGGCATGACCAGGGGGTGGGAGGCAACAGGAAAGAGACAAAGGGCATGAGAGGGGGGTGGGGGGTAACAGGAGAGAGACACAGGGCATGAGGGGGGTGGGGGTAACAGGAGAGAGACACGGGTCATGAGCGGGGGTGGGGGGCAACAGGAGGGAGACATGGGGCATGACCAGGGGGTGTGGGCAACAGTAGTTAAACACGGGGCATAACCGGGGGGTGGGAGGCAACAGGAAAGAGACAAATGGCATGAGAGGGGGGTGGGGGGTAACAGGAGAGAGACACGGGGCATGAGAGGGGGCTGGAGGTAACAGGAGAGAGACACGGGGCATGAGCCGGGCTTGGGGGGCAACAGCAGGGAGACACGGGGAATGACCGGGGGTGGGGGGCAACAGAAGGAGACACGAGCCATGATCGAGGGGTGGGGGGCAATAGGAGAGAGACACGGGGCATGAGAGGGGGTGGGGGTAACAGGATAGAGACACAGGGCATGAGAGGGGGTGGGGGTAACAGCAGAGAGACACGGGCATGAGCGGAGGATGGGGGAACAGCAGGGATACACGGGGCATGAGCAGGGGTGGGGGGAACACGAGGGAGACACGGGGCATGAGTGGGGGTGGGGGGAACACGAGGGAGACACGGGGCATGAGAGAGGGGTGGGGGGTAACAGAAGAGACACACGGGGCATGACTGGGGGTTGGGGGGCAACAGGAGAGAGACACAGGGCATGCCTGGGGTTAGGGGGCAACAGGAGAGAGACACGTGGCATGAGAGGGGGCTGGGGGGTAACAGGAGAGAGACACGGGGTATGAGCGGGGGGTGGGGGCAACATGAGAGAGACACGGGGCATGAGCGGGGCGTGGGGGCAACAGGAGAGAGACACAGGGCATGAGAGGGGGTGGGGGTAACAGCAGAGAGACACGGGCATGAGCGGAGGATGGGGGGAACAGCAGGGATACACGGGGCATGAGCGGGGGTGGGGGGAACACGAGGGAGACACGGGGCATGAGTGGGGGTGGGGGGAACACGAGGGAGACACGGGCCATGATCGAGGGGTGGGGGGCAATAGGAGAGAGACACGGGGCATGAGATGGGGTGGGGGTAACAGGATAGAGACATGGGGCATGAGAGGGGGTGGGGGGTAACAGCAGAGAGACACAGGGCATGTGCGGGGGGTGGGGGGCAACAGCAGGGAGACACGTGGCATCAGTGGGTGGTGGGGGGAACACGAGGGAGACACGGGGCATGAGAGGGGAGTGGGGGGCAACAGGAGAGAGACACGGGGCATGAGCGGGGGGTGAGGGGTAACAGCAGGGAGACACGGGGCATGAGCGGGGGGGCAACAGGAGAAAGACACGGGGTATGAGAGGGGGTGGAGGGTACAGGAGAGACATGAGGCATAAGCGGAGGGTGGGGGAACAGGAGAGAGACACGGGGCATGAGCGGGGGGTGGGGGGCAACAGCAGGGAGACACGGGGCATGACCGGGGGGTGGGGAGCAACAGGAGAGAGACACAAGGCATGAGAGGGGGTGGGGGGTAACAGGAGAGAGACACGGGACATGAGCAGGGGTGGGGGGAACAGGGGAGACACGAGGCATGATCGGGGGGTGGGGGGAATAGGAGAGAGACACGGGACATGAGCGGGGTGTGGGGGGCAACAGCAGGGAGACACGGGGCATGACCAGGGGGTGGGGGTAACAGGAGGGACACAGGGCTTGAGTGGGGGCTGGGGGGCAACAACAGGGAGACACGGGGCATGACCGGGGTGTGGCGGGCAACAGGAGAGAGATATGGGGCATGAGAAGGGGGCAACAGGAGAAAGACACGGGGCATGAGCAGGGGGTGGGGGGGTAACAGGAGAGAGACACGTGGCATGAGCGTGGGGGCAACAGGAGAAAGACACGGGGCATGAGCGGGGGTTGGGGGGTAACAGGAGAGACACGAGGCATAAGCGGGGGGTGGGGGGAACAGGAGAGAGACACGGGGCATGAGCGGGGGTGGGGGCAACAGCAGAGAGACACGGGGCCTGAGCGGGGGGGATAACAGGAGAGAGACACGGGGCATGACCGGGTGTGGGGGACAACAGGAGAGAGACACAGGGCATGAGAGGGGGGTGGGGGTAACAGGAGAGAGACACGGGGCATGAGAGGGAATGGGGGCAACAGCAGGGAGACATGGGGCATGAGTGGGGGGTGGGGGGAACACGAGGGAGAAACGGGGCCTGAGAGGGGGGTAACAGCAGGGAGACACGGGCATGAGCGGTGGGTGGGGGGCAACAGCAGGGAGACACGGGGCATGATCGGGGGTGGGGGGCAACAGCAGGGAGACTTGGGGCATGAGCGGGGGGTGGTGGGTACCAGCAGGGAGACACGGGCATGAGCGGGGGAATGGGGCAACAGCAGGGATACACGGGGCATGAGCGGGGGTGGGGGGCAACAGCAGGGAGACACGGGGCATGAGCGGGGGATGGGGGCAACAGAGGGGATACACGGGGCATGAGCAGGGGTGGGGGGAACACGAGGGAGACACGGCATGAGTGGGGGTGGGGGGAACACGAGGGAGACACGGGGCATGAGAGGGGGGTGGGGGGTAACAGAAGAGAGACACGGGGCATGCCTGGGGGTGGGGGCAACAGGAGAGAGACACGGGGCATGAGAGGGGAGTGGGGGGTAACAGGAGAGAGACACGGGGCATGAGCGGGGGGTGGGGGACAACATAAGAGAGACACAGGGCATGAGCGGGGGGTGGGGGCACCAGCAGAGAGTCACGGGGCATGAGCGGGGGGTGGGGGAACACGGAGGAAACACGGGGCATGATAGGGGGTGGAGGTAACAGGAGAGAGACACGGGGCATGAGTGGGGGTTGGGGGGCAACAGCAGGGAGACACGGGGCATGACCGGGGGTTGGGGGCAACAGAAGGGAGACACGGGGCATGATTGGGGAGTGGGGGGCAATAGGAGAGAGACACGGGGCATGAGAGGGAGTGGGGGGTAAGAGGATAGAGACACGGGGCATGAGAGGGGGGTGGGGGTAACAGCAGAGAGACACGGGGCATGAGTGGGGGGTGGGGAGATCACGAGGGAGACACTGGGCATGATTGGGGGGTGGGGAGATCACGAGGGAGACACTGGGCATGATTAGGGGGTGGGGGGCATAGGAGAGAGACACGGGGCATGAGAGGGAGTGGGGGGTAAAAGGATAGAGACACGGGGAATGAGAGGGGGGTGGGGGGTAACAGGAGAGAGACATGGGGCATGAGCGGGGGGTGAGGGGCAACAGCAGGGAGACACGGGGCATGAGCGGCGGGCAACAGGAGAAAGACACGGGGCATGAGCAGGGGGTGGGGGGTACAGGAGAGGCACGAGGCATAAGCAGGGGTGGGGGAACAGGAGAGAGACAACGGGCATGAGCGGGGGGTGGGGGGCAACAGCAGGGAGACACGGGGCATGACCGGGGGTGGGTGACAACATGAGAGAGACACAGGGCATGAGAGGGGGATGGGGGTAACAGGAGAGAGACACGGGACATGAGCGGGGGTTGGGGGGAACAGGTGAGACACAAGCATGATCAGGGGGGTGGGGGGAACAGGAGAGAGACAATGGGCATGAGCGGGGTGTGGGGGGCAACAGCAGGGAGACACGGGGCATGACCAGGGGGTGGGGGGTAACAGCAGAGAGACACGGGGCTTGAGTGGGGAGTGGGGGGCAACAACAGGGAGACACAGGGCATGACCGGGGTGTGGGGGGCAACAGGAGAGAGACATGGGGCATGAGAGGGTGGCAACAGGAGAAAGACACAGGGCATAAGCAGGGGGTGGGGGGTAACAGGAGAGAGACACAGGGCATGAGCGGGGGATGGGGGGCAACAGCAGGGATACACGGGGCATGAGCGGGGGTAGTGGGCAACAGCAGGGAGACACAGGGCATGAGCGGTGGATGGGGGGCAACAGCAGGGATCCACGGGGCATGAGCGGGGGTGGGGGGAACACGAGGGAGACACAGGGCATGAGTGGGGGTGGGGGGAACACGAGGGAGACACGGGGCATGAGAGGGGGTGGGGGGTAACAGCAGAGTGACACGGGGCATGACTGGGAGGTGGGGGGCAACAGTGGAGAGACACAGGGCATGACTGGGGGTGGGGGCAACAGGAGAGACACGGGGCATGAGAGGGGGGTGGGGGTAACAGGAGAGAGACACGGGGCATGAGCGAGGGGTGGGGGGCAACATGAGAGAGACACAGCGCATGAGCGGGGGGTGGGGGCAACAGGAGAGTGTCACGGGGCATGAGCGGGGGGTGGGGGAACACGGGGGAAACACGGGGCATGAGAGGGGGGTGGAGCTAACAGTAGAGAGACACGGGGCATCAGCGGGGTTTGGGGGGCAACAGCAGGGAGACAAGGGGCATGACCGGGGGTGGTGGGCAATAGGAGAGAGGCACGGGGCATGAGAGGGGATGGGGGTAACAGGATAGAGACACGGGGCATGATCGGGGGGTGGGGGCAATAGGAGAGAGACACGGGGCATGAGAGGGGGGTGGGGGGTAACAGCAGAGGGTCACGGGGCCTGAGCGGGGGGTGGGGGACAACAGCAGGGAGCACGGGGCATGAGTGGGGGGTGGGGGGAACACGAGGGAGACACGGGGCATGAGAGGGGGGAGGGGGGTAACAGGAGAGAGACATGGGGCATGAGCGGGGGGTGAGAGGCAACAGCAGGGAGACATGGGGCATGAGCGGAGGGGCAACAGGAGAAAGACACGGGGCATGAGCTGGGGGTGGGGGGTACAGGAGAGACACGAGGCATAAGCGGGGGTGGGGGGAACAGGAGAGAGACACGGGGCATGGGCAGGAGGTGGGGGGGCAACAGCAGGGAGACACGGGGCATGACCGGGGGGTGGGGGACAACAGGAGAGAGACATGGGGCATGAGAGGGGGGTGGGGGGTAACAGGGGAGCGATACGGGACATGAGCGAGGGTGGGTGGGAACAGGGGAGACACAAGCATGATCAGGGGGGTGGGGGGAACAGGAGAGAGACAATGGGCCTGAGCGGGGTGTGGGGGGCAACAGCAGGGAGACACAGGGCATGACCAGGGGGTGGGGGGTAACAGGAGAGAGACACGGGGCTTGAGTGGGGGGTGGGGGGCAACAACAGGGAGACACGGGGCATGACCGGGGTGTGGGGGGCAACAGGAGAGAGACATGGGGCATGAGAGGGGGGCAACAAGAGAAAGACACAGGGTATGAGCAGGGGTGGGGGTAACAGGAGAGAGACACGGGGCATGAGCAGGGAGTGGGGGTAACAGGAGAGACACGAGGCATAAGCGGGGAGTGGGGGAACAGGAGAGAGACACGGGGCATGAGCAGGGGCTGGGGGGCAACAGCAGAGAATCACGGGGCATGACCGGGGGTGGGGGCAACAGGAGAGAGACGCGGGGCATGAGCGGGGGGGAACACGAGGGAGACACAGGGCATGAGTGGAGGTGGGGGGAACACGAGGGAGACACGGGGCATGAGAGGGGGGTGGAGGGTAACAGAAGAGTGACACGGGGCATGACTGGGGGGTGGGGGGCAACAGTAGAGAGACACAGGGCCTTCCTGGGGTTGGGGGCAACAGGAGAGAGACACGGGGCATGAGAGGGGGATGGGGGTAAAAGGAGAGAGACACGGGGCATGAGATGGGGGTGAGGGTAACAGGAGAGAGACACGGGGCATGAGAGGGGCGTGGGGGGTAACAGGAGAGAGACACAGGGCATGACAGGGAGGTGGGGGGTAACAGGAGAGAGACACGGGGCATGCGTGGGTGTGGGGGGTGACAGCAGGGAGACACAGGGCATGACCGGGGGTGGGGGGCAACAGCAGGGAGACACGGGGCATGAGCAAGGGGTGAGGGGCAACAGCAGGGAGACACGGGGCTTGAGCTGGGTGTGTGGGGAACACGAGGGAGACACTGGGCATGAGAGGGGGTGGGGGTAACATGAGAGAGACACGGGGCATGAGTGGGGGTGAGGGGCAACCGCAGGGAGACACGGGGCATGAGCGGGGAGCAACAGGAGAAAGACAAGGGGCATGAGAGGGGGTGGGGGGAAACAAGAGAGACACGAGGCATAAGTGGGGGGTGGGGGAACAGGAGAGAGACATGGGGCATAAGCGGGGGGTGGGGCCAACAGCAGGGAGACACGGGGCATGAGCGGGGGGTGGGGGGCAACAGCAGGGAGACACGGGGCATGACCAGGGGGTGGGGGGTAACAGGAGAGAGACACGGGGCATGAGCGGGGGGTGAGGGCAACAGCAGGGAGACACGGGGCATGACAGGGGGGTGGGAGGCAACAGGAGGGAGACACGGGACATGAGCGGGGGGTGGGTGGCAACAACAGGGAGACACGGGGCATGGCCGGGGGGTAGGGGGCAACAGGAGAGAGACACGGGGCATGAGAGGGGGGTAACAGGAGAGAGACACGGGGCATGAGCGGGGGGTGGGGGCAACACCAGGGAGACACAGGGCATGACAGGGGGTGGGGGGCAACAGGAGAGAGACACGGGGCATGAGCGGGGTTGGGGGGGCAACAGCTGGGAGACACAGGGCATGACCGGGGGTAGGGGGCAACAGCAGGGAGACACAGGGCATGAGCGGAGGGTGGGGGGCAACAGCAGGGAGACACAGGACTTGAGCGGAAGGTGGAGGGCAACAGCAGGGAGACACGGGGCATGAGAGGGCGGTGCGGGTAACAGGAGAGAGACACAGGGCATGAGAGGGGGGTGGGGGCAACAGCAGGGAGACACGGGGCAAGAGAGGGGGGTGGGGGGAACACAAGGGAGACACAGTGCATGAGCGGGGGTGGGGGGCAACAGGAGGGAGACACGGAGCATGAGCAGGGGTGGGGGGCAACAGCAGGGAGACACGAGGCATGACCGGGCGGTGGGGGGCAACAGGAGAGAGACACAGGCCATGAAAGGTGGCTCGGGGGGTAACAGGAGAGAGACACAGGGCATGAGCGGGGGGTGGGGGTCAACAGCAGGGAGACACGGGGCATGAGAAAGGGGTGGGGGCAACAGGAGAGAGACACGGGACATGAGCTGGGGGTAGAGGGTAACACGTGAGAGACACGGGGCATGAGCGGGGGGTGGGGGGGTAACAGGAGAGAGACACGGGGCATGAGCGGGGGGTGGGGGTAACAGGAGAGGGACACAGGGCATGAGCGGGGTGTGGGGGGCAACAGCAGGGTGACACGGGCTATTGGCGCGGGGTGAGTGGCAACAGCAGGGAGACACGGGTCATGACCAGGGGGCGGGGGGAATAGGAGAGAGACACGGGGCAGGAGCGGGGGGTGGGGGGCAACAGCAGGGAGACACGGTGCATGAGCAGGGGGTGGGGGGCAACAGCAGGGAGACACACGGCATGACCGGGGGTGGGGGGCAACAGGAGAGAGACACGGGGCATGAGAGGGGGGTAACAGGAGAGAGACACGGGGAATGAGCAGGGGTTGGGAGGGTACAGGGGAGACACGAGCATGATCAGGTGGGTGGGGGGAACAGGAGAGAGACAATGGGCATGAGCGGGGTGTGGGGGGCAACAGCAGGGAGACACGGGGCATGACCAGGGGGTGGGGGGTAACAGGAGAGACACGGGGCTTGAGTGGGGGGTGGGGGGCAACAACAGGGAGACACGGGGCATGACCGGGGTGTGGGGGACAACAGAAGGGAGACACGGGGCTTGAGCTGGGTGTGTGGGGAACACGAGGGAGACACTGGGCATGAGAGGGGGTGGGGGGTAACATGAGAGAGACACGGGGCATGAGCGGGGGTGAGGGGCAACCGCAGGGAGACACGGGGCATGAGCGGGGGGCAACAGGAGAAAGACAAGGAGCATGAGCGGGGGGTGGGGGTAACAGGAGAGACACGAGGCATAAGTGGGGGATGGGGGAACAGGAGAGAGACACGGGGCATGAGCGGGGGGTGGGGGCAACAGCAGGGAGACACGGGGCATGAGCGGGGGGTGGGGGGCAACAGCAGGGAGACACGGGGCATGACCAGGGGATGGGGTGTAACAGGAGAGAGACACGGGGCATGAGCGGGGGGTGGGGGCAACAGCAACGGGGCATGACAGGGGGGTGGGAGGCAACAGGAGGGAGACATGGGGCATGAGCGGGGGGTGGGGGGCAACAACAGGGATACACAGGGCATGGCCGGCGGGTAGGGGGCAACAGGAGAGAGACATGGGGCATGAGAAAGGGGTAACAGGAGAGAGACACGGGGCATGAGCGGGGGGTGGGGGCAACACCAGGGAGACACAGGGCATGACAGGGGGTGGGGGGCAACAGGAGAGAGACACGGGGCATGAGCGGGGTTGGGTGGCAACAGCAGGGAGACACGGGGCATGACCGGGGGTAGGGGGCAACAGCAGGGAGACACAGGGCATGAGCAGAGGGTGGGGGGCAACAGCAGGGAGACACAGGGCTTGAGCGGAAGGTGGAGGGCAACAGCAGGGAGACACAGGGCATGAGAGGGTGGTGCGGGTAACAGGAGAGAGACACAGGGCATGAGATGGGGGGTAGGGGCAACAGCAGGGAGACACAGGGCAAGAGAGGGGGGTTGGGGGAATACGAGGGAGACACAGTGCATGAGCGGGGGTGGGGGGCAACAGGAGGGAGACACGGTACATGAGCAGGGGTGGGGGGCAACAACAGGGAGACACGAGGCATGACCGGGGGGTGGTAACAGGAGAGAGACACAGGCCATGAAAGGGGGGTCGGGGGGGTAACAGGAGAGAGACACAGGGCATGAGAGGGGGGGTAGGGGCAACAGCAGGGAGACACAGGGCAAGAGAGGGGGGTGGGGGGAACACGAGGGAGACACAGTGCATGAGCGGGGGGTGGGGGGCAACAGCAGGGAGACACGGGGCATGAGAGAGGGGTGGGGGCAACAGGAGAGAGACACGGGACATGAGCTGGGGGTAGAGAGTAACACAAGAGAGACACGGGGCATGAGCGGGGGTGGGGGTAACAGGAGAGAGACACGGGGCATGAGCGGGGGTGGGGGTAACAGGAGAGAGACACAGGGCATGAGCGGGGGTTGGGGGGCAGCAGCAGGGTGACACGGGGCATGGGCGCGGGGTGAGGGGCAACAGCAGGGAGACACGGGTCATGACCGGGGGGCGGGGGGAATAGGAGAGAGACACGGGGCAGGAGCGGGGGGTGGGGGGCAACAGCAAGGAGACACGGGGCATGAGCAGGGGGTGGGGGGCAACAGCAGGGAGACACAGGGCATGACCGGGGGTGGGGGGCAACAGGAGAGAGACACGGGGCATGAGAGGGGGGTAACAGGAGAGAGATACGGGGAATGAGCGGGGGGTGGGAGGGTACAGGGGAGACACGAGCATGATCATGGGGGTGGGGGGAACAGGAGAGAGACAATGGGCATGAGCGGGGTGTGGGGGGCAACAGCAGGGAGACACGGGGCATGACCAGGGGGTGGGAGGTAACAGGAGAGAGACACGGGGCTTGAGTGGGGAGTGGGGGGCAACAACAGGGAGACACGGGGCATGACCAGGGTGTGGGGGACAACAGGAGAGAGACATGGGGCATGAGAGGGGGGCAACAGGAGAAAGACACGGGGCATGAGCAGGGGGTGGGGGTAAAAGGAGAGAGACACAGGGCATGAGCGGGGGGGCAACAGGAGAAAGACAGAAAGACATGGGGCATGAGCGGGGTTGGGGGGTAACAGGAGAGACACAAGGCATAAGCGGGGGGTGGGGGAACAGGAGAGAGACATGGGGCATAAGCGGGGGGTGGGGGGCAACAGCAGAGAGACACGGGGCATGACCGGGGGTGGGGGCAACAGGAGAGAGACACGGGGCGTGCGCGGGGGGGTAACAGGAGAGGGACACGGGCATGAGCGGGGTTGGGGGGCAACAGCAGCGAGATCCGGGGCATGACCGGGGGTAGGGGGCAACAGCAGGGAGACACAGGGCATGAGCGGAGGATGGGGGGCAACAGCAGGGAGACACAGGGCTTGAGCAGAAGGTGGAGGGCAACAGCAGGGAGACACGGGGCATGAGAGTGGGGTGGGGGTAACAGGAGAGAGACACAGGGCATGAGAGGGGGGTGGGGGCAACAGCAGGGAGACACGGGGCATGAGAGGGGGGTGGGGGGAACACGAGGGAGACACAGTGCATGAGTGGGGGTGGGGGGCAACAGGAGGGAGACACGGGGCATGAGCAGGGGTGGGGGGCAACAGCAGGGAGACACGAGGCATGACCAGGGGGTGGGGGGCAACATGAGAGAGACACGGGGCATGAAAGGGTGGTGGGGGGGTAACAGGAGAGAGACACAGGGCATGAGAGGGGGGTGGGGGGGCAACAGCAGGGAGACACGGGGCATGAGAAAGGGGTGGGGGCAACAGGAGAGAGACACAGGACATGAGCTGGGGGTAGAGGGTAACACGAGAGAGACACAGGGCATGAGCGGGGGGTGGGGGGTAACAGGAGAGAGACACGGGGCATGAGCGAGGGTGGGGGTAACAGGAGAGAGACACGGGGCATGAGCGTGGGGTGGGGGGCAACAGCAGGGTGACATGGGGCATGAGCGCGGGGTGAGGGGCAAAAGCAGGGAGACACGGGTCATGACCGGGAGGCGGGGGGAATAGGAGAGAGACACGGGGCAGGAGCGGGGGGTGGGGGGCAACAGCAGGGAGACACGGGGCATGAGCAGGGGGTGGGGGGCAACAGCAGGGAGACACAGGGCATGACCGGGGGTCGGGGCAACAGGAGAGAGACACGGGGCATGACAGGGGGGTAACAGGAGAGAGACACAGGGAATGAGCGGGGGGTGGGGAGCAACAGCAGGGAGACACGGGGCATGACCGAGGGGTGGGGGGTAACAGGAGAAAGACACGGGGCATAAGCGGGGTTGGGGAGACACGGGGCATGACTGAGGGGTGGGGGGCAACAGCAGGGAGACACAGGGCATGAGCGGAGGGTGGGGCAACAGCAGGGAGACACAGGGCATGAGCGGAGTGTGGGGGGCAACAGCAGGGAGACACAGGGCATGAGAGGGGGGTGGGGGTAACAGGAGAGAGACACAGGGCATGAGAGGGGGGTGGGGGCAACAGCAGGGAGACACGGGGCATGACCGGGGGTGGGGGGCAACAGGAGAGAGACACGGGGCATGAGAAGGGGGTGGGGTGGTAACAGGAGCGAGACACAGGGCATGAGCGGGGGGTGGGAGGCAACAGCAGGGAGACACAGGGCATGAGCAGGGGGTGAGGGACAACAGCAGGGAAACACGGGCATGAGCGGGGGCAACAGGAGAGAGACATGGGGCATGAGCGGGGGGTGGGGGTAACAGGGGAGAGACACAGGGCATGAGCGGGGTGGGGGGCAACAGCAGGGAGACACGGGGCATGACTGGGGGTGGGGGGCAACAGGAGAGAGGCACAGGCATGAGAGGGGGTGGGGGGTAACAGGAGAGAGACACGGGGCATGAGCGGGGGGTGGGGGCAACAGCAGGGAGACACGGGGCATGAGCGGAGGGTGGGGGGCAACAGCAGGGAGACACGGGGCATGAGCGGGGGGTGGGGGGAACACGAGGGAGACACGGGGCATGACCAGGGGGTGGGGGCAACAGCCGGGAGACACGGGGCATGACCGGGGGTGGGGGGCAACAGCAGGGAGACACAGGGCATGACCGGGGGGCAACAAGAGAGAGACACGGAGCATGAGCAACAGCAGGGAGACACGGGGCATGAGTGGGGGGCAACAGCAGGGAGACACGTGGCATGAGCGGGGGGTGGAGGGCAACAGCAGGGAGACATGGGGCATGAGTGGGGGTTAGGGGGTAACAGGAGAGATACACTGGGCATGAACGGGGGGTTGGGGGCAACAGCAGGGAGACAAGGGGGAAGGAGCGGGGGTGGGGAGAAACAAGAGAGAGACACGGGCATGAGCGTGGGTGTCGGGGTACAGGAGGGGGACACGGGTAATGAGCGGGGCGTCAGGGGATACAGGAGGGACACACGGGTAATGAGCGCGGGGAGGGGGGAACACGAGGGAGACACGGGGCATGAGCGGGGGTGGGGGGAAACAAGAGAGAGACACGGTGCATGAGCGGGGGGTGGGGTGCAACAGGAGGGAGACACGGGGCATGAGAGGGGGGTGGGGGGCAACAGCAGGGAGACACGGGGCATGAGCGGGGGGTGGGGGGAACACGAGGGAGACACGGTGCATGAGCGGGGGGTGGGGTGCAACAAGAGGGAGACACGGGGCATGAGCGGGGGGTGGGGGCAACAGCAGGGAGACACGGGGCATGACCGGGGGTGGGGGGCAACAGGAGAGAGACACGGGGCATGAGAAGGGGGTGGGGTGGTAACAGGAGCGAGACACAGGGCATGAGCGGAGGGTGGGAGGCAACAGCAGGGAGACACAGGGCATGAGCAGGGGGTGAGGGACAACAGCGGGGAAACACGGGCATGAGCGGGGGCAACAGGAGAGAGACATGGGGCATGAGCGGGGGATGGGGGTAACAGGGGAGAGACACAGGGCATGAGCGGGGTGGGGGGCAACAGCAGTGAGACACGGGGCATGACTGGGGGTGGGGGGCAACAGGAGAGAGGCACAGGCATGAGAGGGGGTGGGGGGTAACAGGAGAGAGACACGGGGCATGAGCGGGGGGTGGGGGCAACAGCAGGGAGACACGGGGCATGAGCGGAGGGTGGGGGGCAACAGCAGGGAGACACGGGGCATGAGCGGGGGGTGAGGGGAACACGAGGGAGACACGGGGCATGACCAGGGGGTGGGGGCAACAGCCGGAGACATGGGGCATGACCGGGGATGGGGGGCAACAGCAGGGAGACACAGGGCATGACCGGGGGGCAACAAGAGAGAGACACGGAGCATGAGCAACAGCAGGGAGACACGGGGCATGAGTGGGGGGCAACAGCAGGGAGACACGAGGCATGAGCGGGGGGTGGAGGGCAACAGCAGGGAGACATGGGGCATGAGTGGGGGTTAGGGGGTAACAGGAGAGATACACTGGGCATGAACCGGGGGTTGGGGGCAACAGCAGGGAGACACGGGGCAAGGAACGGGGGTGGGGAGAAACAAGAGAGAGACACGGGCATGAGCGTGGGTGTCGGGGTACAGGAGGGGGACACGGGTAATGAGCGGGGCGTCGGGGGATACAGGAGGGAGACACGGGTAATGAGCGCGGGGAGGGGGGAACACGAGGGAGACACGGGGCATGAGGGGGGGTGGGGGGAAACAAGAGAGAGACATGGGTAATGAGTGGGGGATACAAGAGGGAGACACGGGTAATGAGCGGGGTGGGGGGAACGGGATATCCGCTCCTTGGTCCTCCGCAGGCCACCATGTACCGATGGCGTGTCTCCTGCAAGTCTGCAGCAGCCTGGGATGTTCAGGAAGTGTAATCCACATTAGCCTCACACAGCCCCATTGGAGGCCCCGCTGTCCTCTGATCTTATCGCATTTTCGCTTGTTACGTTGTGATAATCACTTGTGAAGTCTGAAGTCACCGCAGAGCTTGCCACAGATGCCAATATACGAGCAATAAACTAAGATGGCGTGCGTCTCAGAAAATAAGACGCACTGCACGCTTTACTGCAGCCAATAGGAGAGCACGTCAGATGTCCACGGACATCACGCAAGTCGCTTGCCCAATCCTCGTTTTATCTGCGGAGCGAACAGGGAATTGTGTCGGTGAAGCGGACACAGATATCACTAATTTTTTTCACTTACATTTTTGTCTTTTTTTTTAAAACAACTAGACGGATTTACGCCAAATTTACATTTAGACTGAAAGGGGAAAAAACTTTGCTCACGCCTACAGGCCAAACCGCTGGACGGATTTTCACCAAATTTGGAGCAGGAGCAGCGGCTTGGTCCCGAAAGCGTGCTTTTGCAAATTTGGTGAAAATATGTCCAGTAGTTCTTTTTAAAATGGCCAAAAAGTATGTCACAAAAAATTAGTTATATCTATGTTCCCTCCGTGGACAGACTTCCCTGTTCGCTCCGCTGACAGTGTCCTGATTGGCCAACCCGGCTTGCGTCATGTCCGAGGACATGCAACGTGTTCGCTGATTGGACGGTGAAGAGCGTGAAGCATGTCAGATTTTCGGGAACGCCCGCCTTCTTGGTTTCGCGGATAGAGCGGTGAAACTTGAAGGAAAATGTACTATTTGGTAGAGTGTGTTGGTGAGTAAAAGTGTTTGGGGAGGGTGGGGGAGTAAGAGATGGGTTAAATGTTGTATTTATTTAGGTGGTAGACCCCCCTGTTGTGTTTGCTTTGTCCCTGTACAACGCGGATGTTCTGAAATGTTCTTAATTAACTAAATGGGGGTGTTCTGAGGACGGTAAGCCTGTCCGTTTTGTTCGCAGGCAAGTTGAATCTGTTGTAAGAACACATCATGTGTCCTGGGATGTTCGTCAATAAACAAAATGGGGATGTCCTAAGGACGCTATGACTCTCCATACTGTTCGCAAGCAAGTTCAAATTGTTCTAAGATCACATGAAGTGTCCTGTGATGTTTGTAAATAAACAAAATGGGGGTGTTCTGAGGACACTACGCCTGTCCGTTTTGTTCGCAGGCAAGTTGAAACTGTTCCAATAACACATGCAGTGTCCTGAAATGTTCGTCAATGGACAAAATGGGGGTGTCCTGAGGACGCTGTCCATATTGTTCGCTGGCAAGATGAAAGTGTTCTTAGAACACATTATGTGTCCTGGGATGTTCGTAAACAAACAAAATGGGGGTGTCCTGAGGACGCTATGCCTGTACGTCCAGTTCGTAAGCAAGTTCAAACTGTTCTAAGAACACTCGCGGACATTAAAAGTGCCAATATGGCATAGTTAAAATGACTGACTCTATCGGTGTGATATGCTGCGGTGGTTGTGGCCAGGGCATAGAGTCTTGGGAGCATGTGGCCATGCTCCCAAGACTCTATGCCCTGGCCACAACCACCGCAGCATATCACACCCATAGTGGCTTATAACTTTGGGATCCAAGAACAAATTTATAAGCAACAAAGTTACAGCCACTATGGGTGTGATATGCTGTGGTGGTTGTGGGCAGGGCCTATAGTTTTGGGTGCATGGACAAGACCAAATTTATAAGCACCAAAGCTATAAGTCACTATGGGTGTGATTTGCTGTGATGGTTGTACTTAATATAATATACTTATTGTATGGTTTAGGAACTGGAGTACATGTATTTCTTGTTTATTTCTGTGATAAAAGAAAAGATCATGTTAGTATTGATATTTTGTAATGACTTATAACATTAAATAATGAAGAAAAAAAATGTTTGACCCTCATTTTTAGTAGATAACAAACCAGTGTACTGTACAATTTGCTCCGTTTCTGTGTTTGTTGCTAAAATCATTGGGTCTGTGGGAGAAAAAAAATCCATGTTGGATTTTTTGTTATGCTACAGTCTATTTGTTTGTTTGTTTTCAGTGTTCACTTGTTGTTTCTGGCTAATGCTCTATATATTGTCTTGCAGATTTTTAGAGCAGTTAGATAACCTGTTGACATATTCTAACAGTCTATTTTTTGTTATAATGAAATGGTATTGATTTATCTGTTTGGATATTGTAAAATTTTGGGGTAGTTAGATACCAGTTGGCGTATTCTAACTGTTTATTGTTTGATATAATTTAGTGGTATTCATTTATCTGTTTAGTTGTAGAATCTTGGGGCAGTTATATAGCTGTTGGCATATTGGAACAGTTTATAGTTTTCTAATAGAAGTTTAGTTAATGTTTAAGTACAGTTTAGTTAATACATTTTGGTTTTAAGAACATTAAATAAGTGTTTGTAAGATTTACAGGTAATCTCTGCTTTAGAGTAATGGTACTATCATTACATTCGAACCATCCACATTTTTTTTTATATATGCAGTATAGTAACCTGCATTGGTTGTGGCTCCTGTGTGGTAGATTATACCTATTGTTGTGAAGGTTTTCTTACCAAGTGATACTTGACCATGTGTGAATCCAGTCAGCTTTCAGTTGTTTTTGGTACCATCTGCATTGTAACGTAGAAGAATTAATATTACGTATTTACTATGTGTTTGTATTAGTAAGGTGGAGCGATTATCCGAATTGCATATAGTAAATAATCTACCATGGTTTGCATTTTGTACAAGTTGCTGAAATGGAACGGATTCACAATTAGGTATTGATACATACACAAAGCGCTCATTGGGGATTTGTTCTTGCGTCACATTGTTGCACAGAGTGCATGTATGTTTCCACATGTATGAAATCTGGAAGATTTCATTTATAGGTGTTTTTGTTTTCCAGTACTTGTAGTAAGTACATTAGAAATTCTTGTGGATCTTCCTGTGAGTTAATAGTGAATTTCACCATTCCAGCACAGTAGTCCAATTGTTGTCTTATTCCATAAACACTATACGTGTTGTCAGGATTATTTGTTGTGTTTCTATGAAGTACTAACATTTGCAAACACAATTGGTCTGTACTGTGTAAGTAAATATTGTCAACTATTGGTGGTCATTGAAATAGAATATTCATTGCTACATTTACATAGCAACTTACACCAATTACATTTCAAAGTTTAAATTGACCAAGTAGTTCTGTATCTGAGTGCTTTTCTTGGAGTTTGTCTTCCTTCTTTGAAGAAGTACCTGGTTTACTTTCCCTAATAGGTTCTTTTTTGATTGTGGAACTTGAAGAAGTATTAGTTTCTTTTCATCTCTTTGGAGGATTTGCAGTGACATCCTGTTGCATTTCTGTTTGATTTAGTTTTCTTTTAGAACATTTTACTTTTTGTGGAATAGGATATGTTTTTAGATGGGGTGTGTATAGTGAACGAAGTCTATTGTATTATAAAATGCAAGGAATATCAGCATTTACTTTACTTGCATCAAAGTTGATTAGAAATAGACCGTCAAGTGTACGTAAGCGTGATAGTGCTACGTAGCTCATGCCTTCTTTAAAGACTGTGTTACCAATGTCTATCAATGCTTTGTCTAGGGTAAGAGCTTGTGATTTATGAATGGTGACTGTGTATGCAAGAGTTAGAAAAAATTGTTCTCTGCGTACATACATGTCTTTGAAGAGAAGGAATCGAGCTGTTGAGCGTCCTATCCTTTTTACTTCTGAAAGTTTGTCAAAGAGAATATTGACAAACTGAATGTTGTTGTCACGTGGGTATGTTTGAAAGCCAACAACTGTACCCAGTGCTCCATTAACTAGTCCTTGATCCACATCAAGGTTACGTTTAAGCATTACTCTACAATTTAAGGATAATTTTAATATTTTTTCCAATCCAGCTGTGTTGGAGATTGAATTTTCTAAACTATTTGGTCTCGTTGTGGCTTTTTCACCCATGGGTAGTGTCATACCATGTATGTCTAGTTTGTCTGTGGTGGTAATTTCAATTATTAGTTGCATTTCTTTTTTTAACATTGTTTCATTGAATTTGAAACAGCTTGCAAGAGTTGGCATTAAGGCCATACAATTTACTTTTTGTGGGCTAATTGTTCCATTACATCCGTAGCACATGCATTATTGCCATAAAGTGCATGAATGTGCCGGGTTTTCAATATTGCTTGTGCTTCTTGAGATAATATACCAACTCTAATACTTTTTAAGATGTTGGCATAAGTGAGATCTGCAGATTGCCGCATGTTTTCTGTTAATTCTCTGTATTGGAAATGTTGCCAAAGGTTGACATTTCCAATGCTGCCAACAGTTTTACGGCAGAGTTTATGTCCTAAGGTTTTAAAAATAGGCACACCTTTCACTGGTGTCAATTGAAGAAGATCTCCGAAAACAATAATGTGTTTTCCTCCAAAGAGCTCTTCGTAGTTTGTTTTGTGTACTTCTTGTAATCTGAGGTGAATCAAGGCCAACATTAGGTTGGAGACCATGCTCACTTCATCTATTAGTAGCATTTTAATTTGTTTTAATACTCTGCGTATTTCCATTGCAGCTTCTGTAGAAAATGTATTTGTAATAGTCTAATTTGTTTTGGTGTTCTACTGGCAGGAGTAGTAATCAGTGTAAAGTGACACCGCCTATGTTGTAGGCAGCTAAACCTGTGGGGGCAGTGACAACAGCTGACAGTTTGTTGTTTGTCAATTGTTGAAGGAATTTGATTTTGACTAAGAATGTTTTGCCAGAACCAGCTTCACCATTGCCGTACAGTAGTATAGGTTTGTAATTTTGGCAGGTTCTTCCTTTGTTTTTATGTTGTACACCATGTGCAATTTCTTTTGTTACTTTTTCAAAAATGCTACGTTGCTCATTGTTTAGTTTTGATTGTAGTATAGTTAAGTCTTCTTTATCTTCATACTGACACATGGTGTTTTCTACTTCTGTCATAGCTAATTCTGCCTCATTTGTTATTAGTGGCTCTCCCAGTGGTTCTTGGCTTCATGTTACAGAATGTTGACTACAGTCAGGAGTGTCCTTATCTAGTTGGGCCTGGAGTTCTTCTTCGTGTTGCTGTTCATTGTGCAACATTGTTTTGTACTGTGTAAAGTTTACATCAGTTATAGTGCTTTCATTTGCTTTGAAAGCGTCTTCATAGTAGTCATAGTTATCTAGTATTTCTTCTTCTTTTCTCCATGGTTTAAAGAGTTGTAGCAGGGACATGTAATATAGTTTTTTATGTTGAGGAGTCTTTAATGACAATTTGATATGATTAATTAAATTTAGTTTGGCGAGTTTTACTAAGCTACCTTCACAATTTGTCACTCTGTATTTACCTTTTTTTCATCAGGTTTTATATTATTTTTGTATGTGAAGTTTTGGGCTATGTGGTATAGACACATGGTTTCCAAAGTGGTACTTCTGTTTGGGTAGTATGTGTCCAGTAAATAGTTTTTTAAAATGTCTTGGCTGTTGGGACCATGTTTGGCTATTGTTACTATATATTCGTATGATTTTAGAACTCTTTTTCTAGATTTAGCAGGACCAAGTCTTAGCCATAATATATTTTCAGATTTTCCATACAAAGCAGTAAAAGTTAAACAATCTGCTGCTTATTAGGAGCCACATTCTCTATGGGAGAGAATTTGTATGCCCAAGCTGTATAATTTTTGAGACAGTGTTTTGTCTGATGACAGGTCATTCCAGAGGTCTTGGAGCTCTGTTTTTTCTGCTTTGGTTAAGTATGCTGTAACATATTGTGCAACTGCAGTGGAATTGTCTGCAATGTACTGCACATCTATGTTTGCATTCCATAAGTGGGCAAGGATTGCATTGTAATCATTGATATATTTTTCTTCTTCTGTTCTTTTTATGTAATATGTATTAGGTGATTTACCTTTAACACTATGTCTAACTTAAGACATTAAGTTGTTCACTTGACCTGTTTTTGTAACCGGTCTAGGGAAACCAAAGCGGCATTTGGTGTAGTATTTCCCTTTGTTTTTGTATTTGCGACGACAATATTTGCCACATTTGTATCTTTGAAATTGTAAAATTTGTGCATGAAGATCACTATTTGTTGCTTCTGATGGAATTTCACAAGTGACATATTTTTCAATAAACTGTAACACAGTGGCATCATTTTCTTGAGCAAATTTAGGAGCATCTTTAATCCATAAAATCATGTGGATATGTGGTGTTCCTCTGGCTTGGCATTCTTTCTTTTCACCAAAAGAAGTGTTGCACTTCTCCGAGGGGAGAGCAGTTTTATTACAAATAAAGTGGAGCATAGCAATGAAGCTATGGTGAAAATATCTTGAAACATTAACAGGATCTAGAGAACAAAGTTCTCCAGGTCTTAGTATATCTATGTTTGTTTTGTTTTTGTTTGATATGCGTAGGAAATCATGTAAATCTTCCCATGCATATTCTGCACAACTTAATGTAACAAACCAAGTGGGTGGGCCAAGGTTTCTTATCATACAACGTACATCTCCATGACGTCGAAACCAGTACTCTTTTGTACCACGCATGTTTGCTAATAGATTTATAATATTTGATTGTAAAACCTCATCTTTTTGTTGCACTTTTTGAAATTGTGTAGCTGACATATTTTGAAAGCGAGATCTTGATTTTAATGTGTGTGCAACTCCATAACATAAAGTTGCTAGTTCACTTTCAAAGAGCAGGTGTCTAAATCTGGGATCTTCAGAATACATCCGTAACGAGTGGTATTCTGATGTTGTTATTTGAATAGGTCTATCATCGTACCCTCCTCCTTTACCAGTAGGAACGAGTAGAGGAAAAGCACGTGCTTCTATACTTTTTTCCCATCTGCTGATTGGTGATTCTTTTGTTTGATGCATTTGGTAAGTTTCTAGTGCATCTTCTACGTTGTCATTAGAGTGCAATGGATGAATTGTATAATGGTCTAGAGTATTGGATATTGTAGGAGGACCTAGGAGCTCAAATTGACCAGCTTCTTGTATCTCTTGAATTATTTCAGTGGTATCCTTCAAGTTTTCTTCAATTTTAATTTCTTTGTAGTATTCATTATTGTCTTTTAGATATTGCAAGGCTGGTCTAACTTTATGTAAATCTACCAGTTGTTGCCAATTTTTTTGGTCTTTTGTAGCTACACCATTTACTAAGATAATTAAAGATTGCTCCATGGGACGTTGCACTCCTAGAGTGTGCACATTTTGTTTTAGATCTAATGGTAAATACACTACTTTTCCACGAATACCTTTCACTAATTCAGCGGGAGGTAATTTTGCTGTTTTTGGTTGAAGGCGTATTAATGCTTGAAAGAGGTGCGCTGTTTGAATTATGATGCTCTCATATAAATTGAGTTGTTGTAGGGGTTTTGGTAGTGGAAATAATTCCAAATTATTTGTGATAGCACATGAAGGAGTTTGGTTGTTGTCAAGTTTTGTAGTGCAGTAACTGCAAAGTATTAAGGGGTCAGTAATTTCGTATTTGTTTTCTGCTATAAGGTAGAGAGCTAATTCAAACCATTTAGAATCTTCATTGTCTTCTATTTTGTATGTTAGGTCTACAGTTTTTGTGTTACTTTTATAAAAAGTTCTACGGCAACATACACACACATTGTTTGGTACTTCAGCAGATGTACTTTTAAATTTCAGTATTTATTTTTTGTATGTATGTAGTAGAAGGTTGCCATGCATAGAATTGTTGCTAATTTGCTTTAAAGCTATTTCATTCTGTAAGTGGCTTTTGTTAGGCGGAACCCTGTGCAGTTCCCTCTGGGACCACTGCAAAAGATTTAGGACTACAGGTGTTTGGCAGTAAACCCACTTGGTAGCAGTCTGTACCACACAGATTCACTTGGTAGCTGTGGTTGAGCAGTCAGACTTCCTCAAGAGTTAGGCAGTATGTGGAGTATACAAAATAGGGCAATTTACACAGTAGAACAAGCAAACACGGAACAAGGCTTCGGTGTAAAGATATATAGTTATTTATTTGTAAAAACACATCTATAGAAAACACTCTGGCACTAATACGGCAAACAACTTCAATTACAATTACTATAAGTATATCAATCCCTCTAACAATAGTTTGACAGGTCTAGGTTCATCGGCACCACTTATTTGCAGACAGAGGTGAATGCTTTAACCTAGATGGCACTCTAGTATTCGTTAGGATGGGAGAGAAGAAGGCAGGGTATGAAATCAACTCGGTATCAACACTTTTACAAACAAATGCAAGGCAAGTAAGGCCGGGTCTACTGTAGATCACAAAGTTCAGAGGCCAGGCCCACTCGGAGAGAGGCAAGGCGATATGTCCAAAAAAGTATCACAGCGGAAATGCACTTCAAGTCTTTGTTGCAAATTGTTATCGAAAGGTTGGACCAGTTCAGAACAGAAAGTTAAGAAGGCTTAGAGGCGACCCAATGGAGAGGCGAGGATTAAGACACCTCACGCTAACCGACACAAGGGAAGCCAGGCAAACATGGTACCTTGTTTGTGGAGAGACAGCTCAGGCGGGGGCAGTTGTTCCTGGTGGTGGATGCAAGTCGGGGCTTTGCCAAGAGAAGAGATGCTCTCGTCGTCGAAGGAAAGTTGAAGATCGTTGCACCACCAGGGAAGAGACCAGCCGCAGAGTGCTCTGTCACAAGGCACCACCTTTTGGTCGCGGTACAGTGGGTAGTGGCTATCCGGTTGCCGGGGTGCTCAGCACGGGCAATTCGACCACTACGTCCTGGAACGAAGAAAAAGCAAAGGGGACCGGTTGTTCCCACCAGTCAGGGGAAGAAGACTCTCCAGCCGGGAGATCTCCTCTGTCGTCGGGAATTGGTGAGTCGGTTCAGCAGGGCTCCACCGGAGGTGTCGTCGTTGCAGGTCAGCTCAGCTTTACCCTCGTCGGATTCTTAGGTCCTGTGGCGACTTCTGAAGATCCAGTCCCAAAAGCCCTGCTTTTATGCAGAAAACCCCCATTCATTCAGCCTAGCTGTCAATCAAAACACGCTAAGTGGTGAGCGGGGTGGCTCACCACTTGGGCCAATCACACCAGAGTGTGACTTGAGTTGGCAAGGCAACTCAGTCCAGGGTGCCTAAACCCCCTCCCGCACACCCTGTGGTACCCAGACAGAATGGCACTACTTTGGAGGGCCTCTGTGCAGACCCCGCCAAAAGTGGAACAAAGGGCTCAACCTTTGGTTTAGGAGTCACAGAGACGAACACAGACGCCATTTTAAAAACCGAGTTCTGGCAGAAAATACCAACCGATAGATTTATTTAAGATAAATAAACCGTTGGTATGTTAGAGATTAACGAGAAAAAGTCTTAACCTCCAACAATGGGAAGAATCCCATAGGGTTATATTCAGGGTCGAATATAACGAGTAGTTTCCACTGCCACCAGCCAAAACTCGACGAGGGGGGACGGGACAGTGCCCCCTCGAATAACAGACCCAGGAGTAATCGAATTACCCCTACTAGTACGTCCACAATAGGATGGTTTGTACTAGTTCTGTTAGTAAATTTAGGTCTAGTAAAGCCAATGGTTACTTTACATGCCCTAGGACACAGTAGTCAGTCCCAGGGTATGGAGTCTATGGTGGGGATCCTCTAGGACGCCCCAGTGTTACGGCACGGAGGGTGCGGTGTAACACACATAGAAAAACATATGAGACCCTATGGAGTAAAAGACCCCATAGCCCATAGAACACATTGACATTCAAAGGAATTAACCACATTCATGTCCAAGAGTGGGAGAAAAAGAGTCTCACTCTTGGCAGAATGGAAAAAAACAAACTCCAGAAATCCAGCAAAGCTGCTGGGGGACTCACTAGGTTAGGAAATTCAGCCTAAACAGAGAATTCTCCCTAACAGCTTTCGCTTCCAAAATATTTTTTCGGGATATAGTCGATTTCTTCAGTTAGGTCTTTTGCTGTACCATGTAGAAGAATGTTATTTAAATTGGCTAGTGCTAAAGCAGGACTTTTAGCATAATACAGTTTATAGACCAGATTTCTTATAGTTGAATGATGTGTTGATATCATTTTGATATAATGGAAGGTGGTTTTGCAAGTAGGTCCTGAAATGCAGGCCAATGAATGTCCTTGTAGTCCTGTGTACTTGCGCACTGGACAGGTATCCATATTTTGCAGTAGTTTAATTTTGATTTTGTCTTTGTCTTTCACATATTGATCGAGGAATTGGCGTAAAGACTGGAAAGATTTTTTGGGAATGTTACATTGACGTGCATGGCCATTTGTATACTAGACGTTCTGATTCAGTTGAATGGAGAGGTAATTCTAAGTTTTCTGGGGACATTTTTGTAAGCAGTATTTCTTGTTTCATTATGGTATTATTAACTTTTTCATAACCTCATCCACTGCTATGTATGGTAATTGTATGTGTTTGCTTTTGTTTGTATGCTTCTTCATTAAAATATGGTTCTGTGCTTGTAGTGTGACTCCACTCACCTCCACAGATACTTAAGAAGTTATTTCTGTTGACATTTTGTTTATTGAGAAGTCTTTTTGTAATTTAGTCATTAGTTTTGCTAGTGGTTTCATTTTGTTTAACACTAAAATAAATAATTTTCTTTTGAGAAGGATTGCACTGTCTATCAACGCTTCTAAGATTAATTTCCTACGATAGGTTTTAAGGGTTGTGCCTGATTTATCTCCTGTTTTTATAAGATTTTGAAGGACTCTGTGACGGAACATTTTTGCTAAAATACTTTTTTTGGTATGCTTAGTTTGCACTTTATCAAGATTTATAGGAGCAGTTTTATCTGTAGTGGTAGCTGAATTTTTGTTAATTGTTTTCTGGTTTGTTTTACATTTTGATAGAGGAGGCAAAGTTTCTGTACTTGAAGCTTGTTTTGTTTCGCTAAATGACTGTATTAGCTGTATTGTTTGAACTTTTTTTACAAATTCTGCTACAGATGGATGCTTATTTTGGACACTTCTATTTTAATGTGCTCTGCGTCTGTGTTGCTTTCTACGGACTTGATTTTTGGTAGGCATTCTTTAGGGTCTGTTGAAAAAAATAAAGAAGGAATGGGTTTGGGTTGTTCTGCAATGTATGTATGCATGACTGTCTGAGTAAGATGATAAAGATGTATGTGATGGTGTGTGATTATGCATTGGGCAACTACAACTCGTTGGGATGTGTATTCTTGAATTTATTTGCTACTAAACTGGGGTTCAGATGGGTCATTTGTGTGCCGAAAAATAGGAATTAGTGTGCCATTCTGCTTGTAAATCTCTGTTTAAGGAATGGGGATTTGTGGACAGAATGGTGCACAATCTCTATTTTTAGGGGTAGAAATAGCATGAATTAACCTTACAGTGTGTTTGAGTAATAGTACAAATATTATGGTGGTATTCAACTTACTTTTTTTATGTAATGAGCAGGTTTCTTCTTAGTTGTTCTTTGTACTTCAAATTCGGCTGCTTCTTTTCAGGAGAATGGTCTTCACTGCAATATTAAAGGAAACAAATTGTGTCGCTTCATGGTAGTTGTCCCAAAGCTGTATGAACCAGCCCTCCCGTGACTGAGTACCATTTTGCACTCTTTGCAGGTGACTCGGTTTGCACACGCCTTAGGAACATTATCATGAATGGTAAATAACCACCACACCCAAGACTCACACCGAGTGCTGGTAGTAGGGAGTTCCTCTACCTCATTCTCATCATCCTCTTCATCCTCCTCTGCATCCTCACTCCTGTTCCCCTCTTTGGGCCCTTGGGGAGGTGGTGGAGGGGGTGGGGTGGTGCTGAGCTAGATGTAGCACCAGGTGGCCATACTGCAGCCATGGATGCCATCAGGTTTTCAATTAAAATCAGGAAAGTTGGCTGGAAAATGCACTGTGTTCTGTAAGATAGCCAGAAACACAATGAGAATGAGCTCTAGGGTGTGGCCTTTTATAGGGGTGCTTCTGCGCAGTTCACGGACATGCGCGCTGTCCGCAGACAGATGGAACACCAAAAAAAGGTTTAAAAAGTCCCATAAAGTATGTAGAAACTCAGGATTACTATGTGGGACTTGTGCTATGGTGAGTTATTATTGAAAAATATTGTGGATTGCTTGAAAAGGTAGTTTTAAATTGTTCGGGGACACGAACAGTGTTTGCAGTCAGAACACATGCTCAGCGTGGCTGCGGTCATATGATAGCTTCGGGAACACGTCCGCGAAGGGAGCAGGTGTCCGCAGGACATCAAATGCACTGAAACTGTTTTGCGCATGCGCGTTGGTGTTCTACGGACACTGTTCGGGTCCTGAAACTAGTTAAAAGTGCGTCACAAGTGAAACGAACAATTACGGACAGGCGTTTGTTCTTAGAACAGTTTTAACTCGCTTGCGAACCATACGGACGGGCATAGAATCTTCAGGACACCCCATTTTGTTTATTTGCGAACATCCCCGGACGCTTGATGTGTTCTGAGAACAGTTTGAATATGCTTACGAACAGCACGAACAGGTCTAGCGTCCTCAGGACACCCCGATTTTGTTTATTTACGAATATTTTAGGACACCGTGTGTGTTCTTAGGACAGTTTCAGCTTGCCTCCGAACAATACAGACAGGTGTAGCGTCCTTAGGACACCCCCATTTTGTTTATTTATGAACATTTCAGGATACTGCCTGTGTTCTTAGAACAGATACAACTCGCCTGCGAAGAATACGGACAGATCTAGCGTCCTCAGGGCACCCCCATTTTGTTTATTTACGAACATTTCAGGACACCGTTTGTGTTCTTATGACAGTTTCAGGTTGCCTCCGAACAATATGGACAAGTATACCATCCTTAGGACACTCCTATTTAGTTTATTTACGAACATTTCAGGATACTGCCTCTGTTCTTAGAACAGTTTCAACTCGCCTGCGATCAATACGGACAGGTCTAGCGTCCTCAGAACACCTCCATTTTGTTTATTGACGAACATTTCAGGGCATTGCATGTGGTAGTTTTATTGCGGACATTCCGAACACCAGCTCTGTTCTTAAAACAGTTTCAACTTGCATGCGAACATTACGGACAGATATAGTGTCCTTAGGACGCTCCTATTTTCATTTCTTTATGGACATTCCGGACACCCGCGCTGTCCACGGACACCTGAACTGCTTTTTAAAAAAATATAAGAAATGAATTAGGACACAATATAATCATTTTACTTTATTTTATATGGATGTTAAATTGATGAAAGAGAAGGTGAGGCGGAAACTGAAACAAAAACAGGAGAATTGGGGGTTTCAATAGGATTTATATGAGGTGAAGAAGGGATGGAAGTCTCATCAAAACGTTTTGGTTCATGGACAGGGTTTGGGGATAAATGACTGGGATATGGTGAGGGGTACAGGTACATGTGGGACAATGGTATGTAGGTGTTTGTTTCAAGTGATCCTCCACAAAGGTTTTTAAATTGTTAAAATGTGCCATGAGTAGGTCCATTTTTTCTTCTATGCGCTGAAGAGTCTTATCCAATTCTTCTTTTTCTTCAGTATTTTCAATTTTTGTATGGTCTGTACAAAAAAAATGTATATGTTAAATGTATATAAAATTATATTTATTAATTGGTTTATATAGTAAAGTGTCTACCATTAGGTTCACTATCTTCAGACATTTCCTCATGTGGGAAATGCTCCTCTAGCCACTCCAGAGTACTAGACATTTCTGTGAGAAAAAAAATATATCACTTTTTTTGTATCCAATACAGAAAGTTTACAAATCTATGAGTAAAATGCAGTACACTTACTAGCTTCTGGTAAGGTGTGCTCTTATGGTCTGTAGATCTACTGTTGCTCTTAGTTGTGGAGTTTCTGTGAGGTAATCATGTTAGAAGACTATCCTTCTTCTTTTGGTATATTCCATTTTAGAACATATTGTATTTAAATGAATGGTTAATGTTTTTTTTGTATATATATATATATATATATATATATATATATATATGGGGTTACACTTCTTATTTATTACTACATATAATGTATATGTGTGCTGGTTTGTGAATTTGTAAAATGTTCATATGTTATGATATAACAATTAAACATACCCCCCAGATTTTTTAGGTAATGGTGCTGTTGTCCGCATATGTCCGCGGACATTAGAAGAGTTCTCGGACATCAAATTCAGTAGAGGGGGTTCAGTATGTTCTATGTTACTTGTACATAAAGTCAGAGATATTATTGTTAAGTTGTGCTACTAAAAACCTATGAAATTCAGTAAAAAAAACTTTGTTAAAAGGACGTTATTGTTAAGTTGCGCTACTAAAAACCTATGAAATTCAGTAAAAAAACGTTGTTAAAGCAACGTGGTTACAAGTAAAACCGAAAAACCCTTGAAATTCGCCATTTATGGTAAGCTAAGCAACCATAACTCGCGCCACCACTGGGCACTGCTAAGACTAACACCCACGACATCAAAGATGACATCACAAATGTCATTGATGATATCACTGATGACATCACATGTGTATTTACTTTTCATGAAATGTGTGTACAAGGGATTATTATTATAATGTTGAGAAAAAAACTGTCAAGGATCATTGGAATAAATATCATGAGCTAATTAGTGAATTAAGCAATGCATTGATATAAATAGCATTCTATTATGAAGTTCTATCCTGTATACAAAGCTACTCATGCAGAAACATAGGTATTGTGTGCAGCATATATGATGAAGGTACAATATTCTTAATGTTGATATGTTGAATAATGAAATGATAAGTGTTTTCTTATTAGAGTTTTGCGTACTGTGAGATATGTAATAAGTAGCTAATAAAACCCACGTGTTACATAATTGAATTATTACAAACAAAACACAAAGAGACAAGAACACATACAAATATGGGTATATACAGGGAAAGTGAAGTAAGCAAAAAAGTAGAAGTAGTAGCAGAAACAATTCATAACCTAACTGATTATCTTTATGCAAATAAATGATTGCTCTGTTTGAAAGCTGCTATTTACCCTATGTATATGTATCACATGATGTGACTAGACCCTAAGGAAAGTAGTGTGAGTACAATGTATACAAATATGAGCATATACAGGGAAAGTACAGTCATAAAAAAACAACAGAACTATCAGAAAGTGCTGATAACTCTACTGATTATCTTCATGCACAGAAAGGATTGCTGTCTTTCAAGCTTGTATCTTCCCCTATGTATATGTTTCATATGATATGACTGGACACTAAGGGAATTACTATAAGAACATACTTGAAAGATAAGTCTACAAATATAGTAAGTTTACAATTTTTAGTTCCTGACTGTTACTGAAGAAAACCATGTGGCCTAGATATGACAGTAAAATAAAAAAGAGGGAGACAGACATGTGATGTCATCAGTGATGTCATCAATGACATTTGTGATGTCATCTTTGATGTCGTGGGTGTTAGTCTTAGCAGTGCACGGTGGTGGCGTGAGTTATGGTTGCTTAGCTTACCATAACTGGCGAATTTCAAGGGTTTTTCAGTTTTACTTGGAACCACAACGTCGCTTTAACAAAGTTTTTTTACTGAATTTCATAGGTTTTTAGTAGCGCAACTTAACCATAACGTCCCTTTAACAAAGTTTTTTTGCTGAATATATATATGTATATACATATATATTTATATATATATATATTTATATATATATATATAATGGGGGTTGCGGGGGTTTCCCCCCGCATATATGTAACAATTGACCTTCACAATTCAGTCAATTGTGCAAAGGTCAATTGTGATTCGAACAATTGTAGCTCAAAAAATTCGTATACAACCCCTTTTTTCCATCTGTCCATAGCCAGGATCCTTCAGTTCACGTATTTGTAGCTGTTGAGTGGGATAACCAAACAGCTTCTCCAATGCAGTCCTTAACTACTTGCACTGGCCTGAAGCCAAGCCCTCAGACCACAATTGACTGGAAAAGTGGCTGGAGAGAGGTAGAGGTCAGCAGCACTGACACAGGACCAATAAACAGCATTTGCACTTGGGGAACAGCACTCAGTCAAACAGGTGGCTGGAACAGGGGGCGAAAATACACATTGTCCATCTGGTTTCCAGCCACCCAAGGCAGTTCCTCGGGTAGTTCCATCTTTTTGTTTAAAGTAGGGAGGCAACAGGGAGCTTCTGCCTAATGCCTTCCCACCCCCAAAACAACCCATATCCCTTTCCCATCCCTCCCTCCCAACTTACCTGCTGGACCAGAGCTTTGTGCTCGGATACCGGCTCCTACCGCTCCCAGCCGCCATCATAGACATGGTGCTTTCTATCCCCTTCTTCCCTGCTAAATTCCATGCTGAATCTGCACTGGTTAGCTGGCTATCCTTCTGATCTTGGGCCCAGGCCCCGCCAGTTGCACACCTGCACTGCCTCCCTGGCAACCCCGCACCTGGGGATTGTTTTCTGTACCCCTTCAATCCCCCTACCAGCACTTTGTCTGCACTTACCCTGCACTTGCCACCAGCTGGCCGTTTTTTATTTATCTTATTTATTCTACTATCCTATGTACTGCACTTTCCCCTGCCACTTCCCCTACGCACTTTTCCCTTTCCCCCTTCCCATGCACATGCGCGATATGAATGACACCTGGCCTAGTAGGATCGTTGTCTGTCTTCCCTTTGTTGCCCCTCCCTTGCCACGTCGCGCCTTGAAACACTTGTGTAGAGGCGCGTTATAAATGCCATATCATATCATATCATATCATGGAAAAGGGACTTTGTCCCGTTTACCTATGGCAGCGGCCATATTTCTTCTCTTAAGAGATTGGCGTTGCTTGCACAGTCAATCTCCTGAGTAAAACAAATGAACCATTCACCCCTCCCCGCATAATCCCAAGGATGGGAATGGCTTTGACCCCCCTGCTGAGGGGACAGACATGGCTGTTAACGGCCCACAACCCTCGACAAGGCACTTTCTTCACTCGAGCCTACCTAGGCTCAGGCTGCAAGGTTGTTACGGGCCATGTCTGCTCCCACAGCGGGAGAGAAAGCCATATTATTGCCTAAATGTGTTGTCAATAAGGCTAGATCTACTATATGGTGAAATTATCAATGCATTATGGATATAAAACCACCTTCAGGACAAACACGGACCAATTATAGTTTATCAAATCAGCACTATTTACAAAGACCAAGTAGACAGCTACATATTATGTTCCATATCAAATCCATCATTAAATGGATTCTTGTTTCCAAGGTAACAGATTTTCTTTTGAAGTCTATCTATTATCGCCTTTGTCATTTGCTGAGCTATTTTATATTGAATGTGGAGAGGCATGCATAGAATAAGAACCAACATTTCTTACTGTAATATTAGATTACATGGAATTTTACCAATCATTGCAAATTCTGAACTCTCGCCACTGCATTACAGACCATCGATGACTACATTCATTGGACAAACAGTGTAGCCTGCAATCATCGATTTAAAGTGCATTTAAAGTGTACCAACTTTCAAAAACATGACTGGAACTGGAATAAAAGGGTGATAAGACACTGCTCAAATGTATGTTCTAAAAGGCCCCACTGTGAACTCCAGAGGGTGCATTTTAGCAAAGCTCGCTCAGAGTTTCTTTTCAATTGAACAACCGCTGTTTAGTTTAATGGGTTTTCCAATCCATTATTTTATTTCACAAACATTGGCACGGCTGAGATCAAATCTGCAGCTACAACGCACTCATGTAAACAGCTATTACAGAAAATGTGTTGTGACACAGAAAAGCAGGGAGATGTGGATTTTAATGAATAGAATATGCAGTACTAATGGGACCCACTTAACAATAGTTGCCCTGGGGAACCGCATCTTCCGTGACCCATCATTTTGGAACTATTCACAGCAAGTGTGCCATTGGAATTCATAAATAATCAGCATGCAAGACGCTGGCAGGCGAAAGAAAACACGTAGCAGGAAGAAAATGTGGAAATGTGTTTCCATTAATATTTTGCTAATTTAGTGTTCAAAATTCTAAAAGGAACCGCTTTAAACATTCTCCTGAACAATATTCTGAACTGTCAATTCGCACTAACTTGGGCTATTTTAGCTGTTCCTCGTGCTGCTGTATCCATAAAACCTAGATCTTTATTCCTTAATGTAACAAACCTGTTTTAACACTACGAGGGTGTGTTCTAGAGTCATTAAGGATCTAGATGACTGGACACAGGTGTCAGTGTTCAACACTTCTGCCTCCAATTATATATATTGCAATGTTGTGCATTTGTCTCCTTCCTTCAGCCTTCTTTGGTAACCATGGAAAGGTATTTTTAGTTTTTGCTCAAATATGGTAAAGCCACATTGGTGAGCAACATATTTCAGTATATGATGTGTGTCCTTTTGTGTAAGGAAAAAGTGTTTTGCTTTTTTATTGAAAATTCAGACAGTACGGTTTTGCCAAGCCCAGACGTAGCAATAACAACGCAAATATTCCTACTTGAAATACAAATTGAAACCATTGTCAATTGTTTAAAGACACAATTCTTAATAATTGAACATTTTTATTTTTTGTTATTAGTTTTGAAAATTAAACCTTACACAAAAATCACACCGTTGAAAATTGATAAGAAAAGGAAGTTGAAATATGCATACACTTAAAGTTAATTAAAATATAACATATACAGATATATATACATGTGTAACTAAGTAAAATATGTAAAACAGTAGGCCCTAGACCCTATCTAAAAACTACACATTATAGAATTAATCTAAAACATGTGCTCTCAAATCTCGAGAAGAAAAATATTTCAGTTACTCTCGGACAATAATTCTAACAATGCTACTAACAATGGGAAACATTCAAGCTGCCAGATCTTAAAACATCATAAGGTTAGGAATTCCATCATTTGAATACATTTGTATCGGCACTAAACCAAAAAGAGCTATTAGAAATCTATAAAGTGACAGCGTAAGAGATACGCTATTTCCTTCCATCAGTCTAGGCCATAACAATTTGCTAGCTTCAACAAATTGGTAATAGGCAAAGTGACTAAAGCGTTATGTCATGCTATGCTATGGGAATTGGTAGAGCGCAGCGTCCACCCGAGGGCATCTTTGCGCTGACCAGAAAGGAGATCTGAAAGGGAACAGACTAAGTAGCAGAAATATTAGAAAAGATAGGTTTTTAACGCACAAAGAAAATACCAATTACCCTCCCTTTTGCGTATGACAAAGTGCAGTTGTCTGAAATGCCCTGTTACTTCGCAGAAGAGAAGCAAGTGTTTAATTGTCTCCAACAGTTCAGGTTGCTTGCATAGTCTGCAATTTCTATCAGCTCTAGCTAGTCCACAGCTAGGACCAACACATTCAATGGTAGGGAGCTGGTTCAAACTGAACCTTATGTAGATGTTGCAGACTATATTGTAAGGGAACAGGTAGATATATCTCGGTGCACTCGTTCTCTAATAAAATTGGAAAACTCAGAGTACATAGAAAGGTCCCCTAATTGCCCAACTGTAATAATCCGGTCTAAATCGTAAAGTTCTTTCTTTACTTTACATGGAGTATTTGTCAGTTCTTCTTGATCAAAAGAGCAGACATACTCACACTAAAAGTGTTAAAATATGGAATGGTTCTACCTAGTAGTGCTAGGTTAAATTCTATAAATGACGATTAAGCAGGGGGACACGAATTTTAGAATATAATCTCACTTTCTTCTACAGTACAATAAAATCTAGTGACATGAGCCCAACTCATGCCTGATAACGCAATTCAAAATAGAGGACGTGAGGCCTAGAACTCTCTTCCATAAAATAACTTGTAGAAAATTCAGGTAAGTTCCTAGACCTGTAAGAGTGACATCCCAGCCATGAGGTATAACTGGTACAAGTGTAGTGAAGCAAAATCTCAACACCGGGAGCAACGAAAATGTACTTATTCTTGGGTAAACCCTCTTCAGTTGGGCTATGAGGGGCTGTGTCTTATCTCTCAAACGCTCCCTAATTGAATTGCTGTTTGTTCATGTTAAAACCCAGATATTTGATAGAATTAACTCTTTCCAGCTGAAAATTCCCAACCGACTAACTCATAATGTTTGGCTTCCTTTAAGTTGTAAATATGACAATCTTAGACTTGCTCCAATTTATCAGAAAGTTATAATCAGCAGCATAAGCAGAAAACCTAGTTAGTTTCCTTTGAAAAACAATGTGAGTCAAGTCAAGTCGTAGATTATCAGACCAGCAAAAGCGAGCCAATTACATCTCACACCCCTAATTGTATTGGTAAGGTATTTACAGAATCCCATAGATTGTCAATATCTGAAACATACACATTATAAAGTAGGGGGCCAGTACACAGCCCTGCTTGAGTCAAATGAAGGTTTGTATAGGTTTGGCTAGTGCTTCATCTCTTGTTAATCTAATTTTTACAAGGATATAAGCTTTACCAAAGAACCTGGGACTCCCCACATAAGTTTAGACCAGAGCTTCGGTCAGCTTACATAGTCAAAGGTACTAGTCCATGTAAATCGTACTATTAATGCATTTAGCGACTGAGGCTTGAATGCGTGCCAAAGTAATACCTTTGAGTGAAGTGCCTATCTTTACATTTTTTACGAAAATCCACCTGGCGCCTGCTCAAGTTATCTAATCTAGCCACCCATTCTTCTAGCTTCTTCAGTAATATGGAGGTTAAAATCTTACTTATAGCGTCCAAAATAGCTATTGGGTGATTATTGGTGGGGTTAGTCCGATCACCATTTTTGAAATATAGGTACAATATAAAACAGGTTCCAGGTGGGGGAAACATATGAATTCTTATGATTTTCCCTCATTAGGCTCAAAAGAATTTCTGACCAAAGATCTGGATCACTCTTAATGGTAATATAGGCCAAATGTTCATGACCAGCAGCCGTAGATGACTTACTTCTGAAGATAGTGTCACAAATGACTTTGATGTTTAGAGAGTGGTATACTAGTTTTTTTTGTTTATTCATTTATAATGCGCACCAGACCCAAGGGTATCATAGTGCCATAGATGAAACCTTGGGAAATCGTATCCTCACTCAATTTGGCATAGATTGTTTCATAGTGCTTCACCTTCTCTTCAATGACACACAAATCAACCAGAGGAATAGGCTTTGTCAATGTGTTTGTCAAATCCTAAAATTGAGAACATTGGATATCCTAATGTCAAACAAATGTGAAAAAAGTCCTAGGTATAAAACATGTGCCTGTTGAAGGCACCCCCCTGAACGCTCACAAGAGAGAGAATACAACCCGCTAGGGATGAAAAGTCAGAGTCTATTTTGTAAGGATAACAAGTTTAATCTCACACGCAGATGAGAGCAACAGCAAAGGACTCTGCTGATAAGAATGTTCTTCCGAAAAGTAGTAGAAGCAGAATCTTATAAAGCAAAACACTGTCATAAGTAATGCAATACATACAGTAAACACCAGCGCGGCTGATTGGATGTTACAGCGATCGTCTTTATCCATAAGGGATGGCGGTCTATTGGTCCCAGCCCAGTTTGTCCATCTTCTATCACGTGGGTGCTGCAGGGCTCATCTTCTTACGTTGAAGGTCAGAAAACAAATGAATTATACTCCTAATATACAGCTTATTTCATCAATAATACTGTGCACTTGGCAGGCCTCAAGACGGACACACGGGAGGTTCTGGGGCACTGTAACATTCACAAACATATTTCACACCCTCCCTCCGTGCCATCCGACTCTAAGGTCTCCACCCTCATTTTGAACTTTAATGTATTCCTCCCAGGACCTGGCAATACAAATCACACGATTGTCGCTCAACGATGTACCCTGTCCATCCTCTTTGAACATTTCAGGACTTGTTACTTTGGGGTTGGTGGTCAAGGGCACCTGCTGTCATGGAATTCTGGGATTTTAGGATTTAGTCAGTTATATGGGCTATAACTTGTGGTCACCCGGGAATGGGCTAGGTCATGCTTTGGCCAATGTGAGATAACATGCACACCAGGCACCGGTCGCTGATCGCGGCCTTGTATGGCACATTCCTCTTAGGTGAAAGACACATCTTTGCAACACTTTCAAGAACAATGAATAAACTGTGCGGCGGGTGAGGTGTATACTGTCCTCATGGAAGCTCAGGCATGACTAGAAATTTCTTGTGGATTTGGGCATGGTGCATGTAATGCCGCATTTGCCATGCAAGCCTTCTCTTCTACCTAGGATTACTAGTATCTACGCAAAATAGCGATGCCGCCCGCACCTTGGGACACACCATGTAGTTAAACTGTAATTCATTACATTAAGTAATTAGTTATATTAACATGGAGTCCTGCTGGATGGGACGGCGTCCCTCTCACTGTCCCCCCTTCCTCCTCACAGTGCCTCGACTGCATCCCGTCTTACTTTACAGCACCTAGGGGGGACAGGAATGCAGAGCATTTTTTTCTGGCGCCCGCGAATGGGCAGTTACCGGGTCCGGCGGGTACAATAATGAACTGGTAATTGTCTATTCGCGGGTGCCGGAATAAAATGGCAAGTTTGGCGGCAGCCTGCCGGTTTTACCAGCAAGGCTACCGCCAAACTTGTAATGAGGCCATAGTCATTTTGATGACACTAAATCACAGCTAGGCATAAATGATGAATACCAATTTCATCACAAAATCTTCCATAAATAAATAGAAGTCTTGCTGCACTTTGACAGGATACACACTGAGATATAATTCTGTTTGTGGTGGTCGCTATGGACATAAATACCAAGCAGTGCATTGTATACACATGGCCACAACACCACTTATACAGTGCCCAGGACCACACATGTATTATTAGGTGTTATTATGTAGGGTATTAGTTGAGTGCGGACCTAGATTCGGGAAGCAATGGAGTACTTTACAATTAATCAGGGAAGGACACATTGAGGGAAGCCGAGACGCAAGGGGGAGGTAAGAACAGGGTAGGGGAATGGTAGGCAATGTGGCAGCAATGGATCTATAAGCAACCAGCGGCGGAAACATGGGGGAGCAGATCACCCAATCGCAGGTAAGGTGTGGTGGGTGTGAGAACCTAGTATTATTATTAATTTACATCCTCCCACAGAATCTGGCCTTGCAGTGCTAATGGAACATAGTAGAATCTGGGTCCATTGCGCGTGTGGGGTTTGGGGTTTATCTGGCTTTACTATGATAAACATGAATAATGTAAAGCAGCCTTATTGGGCTAACTTGGAACTGAGTCTCTTGTTCGTTGGGGAAAGAGAGGGGGCCACTATTGAGGATTGTGTGTGGTCAATTGTCTTTATCCAGTCTGTTATTAGTAGCTCCCTCTTGATCTTCATGGGGTTTGTGGTTAGAGTACCTATGTCGCTGTTGCATCTGGCAAAGATTTCTAGGGATACTTTCTTTAGGTCATACAGTACCCCCACCGAGACACGGCTTAAATGGACATTTAAGTATTCATAAAGTGTATTACGCCTAGGATTAATTATCAAGTTGAAAAGAGATAGGAGTTTCCAATCAGCCTGCACCCCAATTGAGGAGAGGCCAAACTCAAACCGCAGGCTGGCCATTGGTAAGCTGTTTGGGAGACATAGAGCTTTTATCCAGATCTTGGCTTCTATTGCCTGCCAGTCCATCGCCCATGCCAGTGGTTTTGCCTCTAAGCCATATAAGAGGACAGGAATGATCTTAGCTCGATAGAAACGGATGGCGGGTAGGAGGGAAAACCTACAGTGTTGCTTAATCATTTTTTGCAATTGGGCCGTCAATTGGATGCACTTTTGTCGCATCTCTGACCATAGCGTACAAGCTTTAGGTGTAGCATACAGAGTGTAGCCCAAGTAAAAGACATCCTCTATCACAGGTATTTGTTTGCCCCCCACTGTCCAGCAATATTTGCCTGCTCTGCCATCTTTCTTTCCAAAAAACACAATTTTCGATTTATCAGGATTAACCTTTAGGTCGTTGTCTTTCATATATTGGTCCAAGGCGTTTAATAGCCTCTGAAGGCCCACTGGTGTCTTGTCCAGTAGGATGATGTTGTCAGCGTACATGAGCCACTTTATTGCATGTGTGCCTAACTTGGCACTGCCCAGTGCTGCGGTCTCCACCTCCTGTCCAAAGTCAGCTAAATAGAAGTTAAACAAGAAGGGAGCAACCATACACCCCTGTCTCACCGGGATATGTGTTGATAAGAATCCCTCCAAGTTGAGTTTTACTTGAACCGTGTTTTCTTCATGGAGGGAGACCAGTATATCAATGAGGTGGGTCGGAGCACCTCTAACTTTTAATTTGGACCATAATCTGTCCCGATTCATTAGATCGAAGGCACTCGATATATCTATGAAAGCACCATAGAGCCGTGACGCTTGCCCCCCCACCTTGCTGTTACAGAGGGTGGAAAGTACTATGCCATTAAGTGAGGTGGAGTGTCCCTTTCGAAAGCCAGTCTGTTGTTTTGGGAGGATGTTGTTTACCAGCCTAGTACTAAGAGATTTGGAATCTTGGGCTGAGTCAAACAGCTTGCTTTCCACATCGAGGAGAGTAATTGGTCTATAATTTAAAGGATCTCTTTGATCCCCCTTTTTGAATATTGGGACGATGATTCCCGATTTCCACGATTTGACGGGATCTTTTTAAGCCTCAATATCCCATGGAACAATGTGTTTAGGAGGCGGGACCACCTTTTAGGGCTTCCCTTCAGGACTTGATATGTTAAGCCACTGGGGCCTGCCGCCCTTGCGGCGGAAGATTTCATTATTAAGGCGTAAATATCCTCTTCCATTATATCAAAGTACCACTGGCCGCCGGAGATGAAAAAAGGAGACCCCCCTTCGACTGTGCATACTTCTTTGACAGGAATTCTATCCACTCTGTTTCATTAACCATATTTGACAGGGCTCCAACTTGGTCTATAGATTGTTGGATTATTAAAGATCAAAAGTTCTGTGAGTTCTTATTTAAGACAGCTTTGAGCATGGTTTCCCTGTCTTTCTGGGCACGGGACATTCATTGTTGTCTTGACCATTGTTTGTATTTACTTTTAATGGACTTTATTTTGGTCTCTCTGATAGATTTGATAACTTCCTCCCTTTTAATGGCACTTATCGACCGCTGCATCTCACTTTTCTGCTCCCATGTATGTTCGTCAAATGCATGTCTCAACTACGTATAATCCGGGCAAAATATTGCAAATTTTCTATTGACCCTATGGTTATATTTTACAAGCAAAAATATGTGCCTACCATTTTGTATGGTTCTGCAGCCGAGATATGCCAAACATACACATATTGGGTTAAATATGAAAGCAAGTTTTGGAAAAGATCGCTCATGCTTCCAAATTCTGAATCTATTTCTATCATTAGATACGAACTGGGGCTTATATCCCTTTACGCTGTGTATAAATGGAAGGTTTGTTTATTATATCGAAAATGTATCATGAAAGATAGCACTAATGGGCTACTTGACATCATAGCTAGCTACTTATTGTTATCAGATGAAATCTTTCCAATGAAATGGCGTACTTCTGCTAGAAAATTCTTGAAAGGAGCTGATGTCTCTGAAATCTTGCTTATATAAAATCCCAATAAAGCCAAAACTACGTTGTGGGAATCCGACTGGATCAAAACCTGTGATGCATGCATGAAAATATTCAAATTTGGGTCGAATCCTTTTGCCTTAAAAGCACAAGGCCATATAGAAACATATTTAAGACAATCTCCAAATCCGAGACATCGTGCAGATTTCATGCGCTTTAGATTGAACATTTGGCCTACAAGAGAGATCCTGTTTAGATGGAAGAAGACATCTGCTCAAACTTGTCGATTCTGTCATAAACAGATAGAAACGATGAAACACTTAGTGGTAGAATGTGTTAGTCTTTTATCATCAAGAATAAATTATTTTAAGCACTTGATCAATAAGACTGTGGTTATGCATGATGAATTATGGTTAATATTATTTAGAGGACACTCAAAACAATTAAGGTATGCGCTTGTGAATTATCTAAATTCATTGAAAATTAGGTTACCAGAGATTAATGCTGTTCAAGAAGAAGAGATGTAACAACTACATGTATCTCGTGTTATTTAACTCTGAGAGGGAATCAGGTCCAAATCATGTGCAAAATCTGAAGGTGAATTATTTAAAAATTAGTGAAATTTAAGTTATCAGAGATTAACGATGTTAAAGAAAGAGCGATGTGATAAATCTTTTAATTTTATGTTATAATTTCGAAAAGTGATGTATGTAATAACTGCATAAAGATTCGACGGTTGTTTATTATGAAATATTGTAAAATTGAATGTAATATATATTTATCTTTATATATTTTTCTTTTTTCTTTTTTAAAATTTGTAATGATATGTTGAAAGGTCAGGTTTTAATGATCAAAACAACAATAAAAATTAAAAAAAAAATGTCTATAGGTTTTTCTCATTTGACCCACCACAAGACTGTGGGCCTCAACTGACCACAGAAAGTCATGGAAAACATAAGGGTTGCACATATCTTTCAGTTCTGTATCGCTTAGATCATGTTTGCATTTTTCCAGGGCTTTGTTCAGTTTCTTTCCGTCCCTGTTATATTTAACCAAACGATTTTTTTGGTTGTTTACTATTATGTGCTCTGTCAACCTCTTTACGACCCTTACCTCTTGCCATTTGACTGATATTTCTAGTCGTTTGTGGTCGCTTGTGCCTCCTTCTTTTATATTCATAGTTTCACATTGGTCGAACATACTAGGAGACAGAAACATGTAGTCCAAAGTGGATTCTGATGCTCCCCGGGACCATGTGCTTGCAGGAGGAATGTCTCCTTCCAGAGATCCATTCCTCATTTCTAGGTCCCAGTCTTTAAAGAAAGATCCCCAAATGTTTCCATTTGAGGAAATGCCTTATATGTCGGTGCTCCTTTCCCTTTCCCACTTTCAACACATTGTGAATTTAAGTCCCCTGTCCCCAGAACATATGCGTCAGGGTGAGTCAGTTTTATTTCGGTCAGCACACTAGACAAGGCTTCCAGAAATATGGCAAGACGCCAGATTCCAGTATAAATTTACCGCTACTATATGTTTCGGCCCTTTAAATGTAGCAACCACACCTTTTACTGCCAAGATCCCCTCTTGTTCGTCTGAGATTGTTGTCACCTCATTAACACGAGTGGCATTACAAGCAAGTAGCAGACCACCCTTTGGACTTCCTTTCCCCACTGTTGTTGCAGCTTGTGCGGTTATTATAAATCCCTCTAGCTCTGGTGTGTTAACTAACCATGTCTCCTGTAGGAGAATTAGGTCATTCTTGCCAAATACTTCTGATCTCATATTGAGGGTCCTAAAAGAAATGGAGTCTCGCGTGTTCCAACTTGCCACCCTTATACTCTCCCAACTAAAGACATGCCTCATTCACACCCAGTTTCTGGCAGACCTGTGTTATGATCTCCAGGAGGAGTGACTACATTGTCTGTTTATCTCCCTCGATTTTGCCATATGCAACAGCTGGCATTTCTTTTACTTGGGCGTTTTTTATTTTGCCTCCTTTCTTTTTTCCTCCTTCCTTCCTTCCCCAACGCTGATATCTGAGGGCATGTCTTCATATATGGTTATCCCTTGTTTTTGTAAGTGGCCTGCTGCATCCAAGATTGCCTTTGCCCCTATATTAGATGTAAACCCGACTTCCACTAAATGGGTCGCCTGTCGCTCTGGAAATGTAACATACTCAATCTCATTTGATGAAGAGGTATAAATCTGGTATTTTCTTTAAAAAGCATCAAAAGTGACCCTCTATTCAAGTATTTGCAACTCATTTTGTCTTTGTGCCCTATAAGCCAAAGCCGCGGGGCTGCAAAAGGATTTGTTTTACCGGGTGATGATTCCCTTTCTGTCCTTTTGTTTTTCTCCTCCTCCTTTCTGGATCCAAGGTCTCTGTAATTTGCTTGTTCTGGCGGAGTATTCTACCCCTAGAGGCGATGTTAACAACTCTTCTTGGTCCCGGGTTGGTGATAGGCTCTTGCTTGTTTTTTCAGCTCTTTTTACCAGGGCTTCTGCTGGTTTTGTTATTTTTTTCTGTCCTTGGAGAAATTTGGAGCTATTTTTAAAGCAGGAGCTCCAGACTGGGGCAGTTTTGTTGAAGCCTGTTTGGCTTTGGGGAGAAAGATTGGAGCCCACTTTATTGATTCCCCGCAATCAATGGCGGAAGGATGCCCACCACTGGGCCTATTGTGTTCTCCAGATTTTTACTGTCTGTTAGCTCTGTTTGTTTTCCTACTGTTTTATTTATGACATTTTGGCTGTCAGACCTTGGTTTAGCCGTTAACTTCTTCTTGTTCTTTCCCGACTCCTGCACTTCTCAAGGCTCCTTCTCCATTTCTGAGCATAATTTCTCTCCTTTGTCCTTTTCTTTGTTTGGGTTTTTTGATGCATTGGCTAGGTTATTGATGAACTTGTTTGTATCAGCATTATTTGATTTTTTTACCTTCATGTTTTTGGATTTCTTTTCTTGTTTAGAGGTCTGTTGGGACTTATGTCTTGCATGTTTTTGTTTCTTTTTTCTCACCCTCCACCTCCTTTGAGCTGGTTGACCTGCACTTTCCTCTGCAGGGTTCCCTTCCTCCTCAACCATACTTTGTTTCTGGGAAGGGTCTTCTTCTATGCAGATCACCTCATCTTGTATATTAGCGTCTGCCAACTGTGCTAAGCGGCAGAACTCTTCCATCACTTATGAGGATAGTGGAGTATCATCCCAAATAGAGGGGGATCGATCTTTGGGTGGATCACCCAATGAGGGCTGCTCAGGACCCTTGATGTTTCCCTGGGTCTGAATGAAATTTGTAATACTAAATTAATTTATTTTCTTTCCAAACTTATGTTCTGAAGCATAGACTTGATATCCGCTATCTCTGATTTTTGTGAAGCTAGATCTCCTGCCAGTGATGTTATCGATGGTAGAATTGCACTGTTTATGGCGTTGGTAAGTCCCACTATTGAGGACTCAAACAAGTCAAAATCTTTAGATATTTCCAACAGTATTCCAGTGTGTACTTGAATGTCTCCCTTTGTTGCCTCAAATACCCCCACTAAGGAATTTAGAACAAAGTGCAAAGCTGTTAAGGTAATCTCACTAGCCATAAGTTCCTCTGTTGGTGGTCTTCTCAAAGGAGGCTGATCATATGTATTTGGTGAAGGGCTCGAGGACAAATGATCCCTTGATTCTCTTCTAGTATTTTCTGTTGCATTCAGAAGAGAGCCAGAATCTGGCACATTATGTGGTAAAATGGTGGACAAATTGCTGCCTTCTGAAAGGTCTAGATTTTCAATTTGGGTGGTGACATTTCCCATCTCCTCTACAGACATGTAAAAGGTTCCTCTGACCTCTTGACTTAAAATATTGATCTATAGTCCCCTTAATGTTTGGGGTTGTGAGTGTATAGTCCTTTCCTCGTTTGAGCGTACAGACAAAGGAGGGAACTATATTTCCCGAGTTCTCTCTTGTCATGATGCCTACCTCCAAGGTGCCAGACAAGACCCAGCTACCCCAGAGGCAGACATCATGTCTTCAAGGGAAGTCACAACAGCCTCAAGTAGGGGCTCTTTGGACTCAGTCCTGGCGCCTTTGGCGCCAGGGTCATATCGGGCCACATTCCTGGCGCCATAGGCGCCAGGCTCATAAAAAGGGACTTTGTGTTAAAGGTGCTTAGTGTTAACTTACCTGATGCAGACCATGCTGCAACATCCAAGCCTTCTGAGGCCTGAATGGGACTACTTTATCTTTGGAACTACTTAACCACACGGGTGTGGTCAGGGGAGGAATACATACCTGAGAGGAAGGATACATACCTGGAACTACTTTGAAGGCTATTTAATCCACGCCCAAGCAGCAACTCACGCTTTGCGTTGTTCTGCATCTAGCAGCTGGACGCTCACCGTGTTTGCTCCTGCATTCTGTCTTCTGCCACTCCTGCCAGCATCCTGGAACACCTGCAAAGAGAGAAGAGAAGAGAAAAGGGTAAAGAAGAGTCCTTACCTGCTAAATCCGCATTCCGGAGACATCTCGCCGACGGTCCTGAAAAGGAAGACATCCATTTAAAAGCACATCGCATCGATCGCTGCAGCGCCGCATCTCACTCACCTGTACAAGGTACCACCACGTTCTACGGCGACATCTGGACTCGCAGCCACATCACCGCGCCTAGGGAGAAAAAGACAAGAATAAAGGTGAGAGGGGAAAGAAAACAAGGAAACCTTAATTTCCATTACAAAGCTTACCTGTTGGGTTATTCCAACTTCATTTCGGGTCGGTGCCGCATCCTGGCATTTCCGGACCCCGGCTCCTAAGGGTAAAAAGAGACATCAGCGTTAGTGGGCGCATGAAAAGACGTTACCCAACGCCCATTAAAGACTTACCTGATTTCTTCTGGATTGATCTTTGTTTCGGGTCGGTGCCGCATCCAGGCATTTCCGGACCCCGGCCCCTATGGGGAAAAAAGACATCAGCGTTAGTGGGCGCATGAAAAGACATTACCCAAACGCCCAATAAAGACTTACCTGATTTCTTCTGGATTGAGCTTTGTTTCGGGTCGGTGCCGCATCCAGGCATTTCCGGACCCCGGCCCCTATGGGGAAAAAAGACATCAGCGTTAGTGAGTGCATTGATACAAGGACACTGAGAGAACTCTCATCAAGCTCACCAGAGTCTCATTCTTCGGTTCCACAGCTCTTCTCGGAATAGTTTCCGCACCTGAAAAAGAGACAACGAACAATTATTATTGCGGAATCATACTCATTAACAGAATCCTTATGGTACTATACCAGGAAAACAAAACTTGAACCCTCTACAATCAAAATCCCAATGAAGTAACTGGATACTACGCGCCCCTGCATGAGAAGCAGGATGGAGAGCTCAACCTTTCAAACCCTAAGGTGAGACTTCACGTGGGGGTCGGAGGAGGGTTTCGTAGAGGGGTGAGAAGGGAGCGGGAGGCTTATACTTTCTCCCGCAGATTGTTAATACTCCCTTTTCACATACAGAAAGATATTCCTGTGAGCCAGACAAGCCAGATTCGAAGGTCCGGTCCAGTCCATCTTCCGGGTCCTGCGCTTCACCATAGAAGAAGCAACAACACTCCAAACCAGACCTGCGCCTCCCTGGGAGTCAGGTGAGCGTAACATCTCTTCCATCTTGATATGTGGTAGCGGGGTTGTGAATTTGTACATGTGTAAGCCCAGTCTGACCAGCGGGATTGCTTGTTTGCAACACATGTCTAATATCATCTTGCTGTAGTGAAACATTATGACTTAACGAGATCTCAGTGACATGGTAGTTTCACAATTGCTTTAAATAGATTGATGTCAAATATAAGTTCCTGACGGGATCAAAGAGGTCAAAGCCCCGACAGTCTCCCGTGCTCTCTCAGATGGGACCAAAATCTATTTTCCAGCACTTAATTGTAGGTTTTTTCCCCTGTCACAGGCGTGTTCCAATGTCTCTTTCCTCACCCCCGCGATTTTTATTTTTTATTTTTTTATTGGGTTTTTTGTTGTCCGTGGTATAGTCAATGTACTTTTAATCGAGTGGTATAATATCAAATGTAACTTACTTGGTATCCTCAAGGACACCACCTTTCTTTCCGAGTATATGCCGGTGGCTAAGGCCCAGGTCCAGCCAAACAGCCTAACAGCACCAGCCCTTCTGCCACCAGGGCTTACGCTGCGAGGGTGGTTTGGCCGGCAATTAATGTTTGAATGCAATCACGTGATTCATCACGTGTGTGTGATGAACCCTGCCTCCTCCAGGAAGCAGGGAGCAGCAAGAGCTTCTGCTCGCAGAGTTGCTTAGCAATCCATCATTTTGCATTACATACTCTACTGATTTTGCAATATTTATTAATACTTGGTCATATTTGTCTGTATGTGTGTATAGTTATGTTTAACTGTATCACATCTAAACACATACAATCATTTTGAAAACAATTGTTTGACTGTTCAAGCTGTTTAGTATCAAAGTACCTGATTGCCACATTGACTAGACCCAGGTATTAAATTCTCTAGCTAAAGAGAGGGAAGACCCATCCATCAACAAGACTCAGAGTTAGCCGAATGAGCCGTGCAGATGTGTGTGCGATGCTCAACCAGAGGCAGTCTCTGGGGAAAGCCTTAGGTTCAGTGAGGGGGCAGTACTGCTCAGCATTTTCCCTGGTGGTGCAGAAATCCCAGGGAAGTGAAGCAAACAGCCTGCTGCGAGCAGCATGCTGCTGGGGAACTGACCTGCTTTAAGTTCACTGCTGTGCAGTTTCAGATCCTCGGACTTTCTGATTAGATTTGTCTCTGTCTATAGTACTTTGAGTGCAGATACATATTGAAACTGTTGTTATCAAGGTGGAAGGTTTTAAAGGGGACCTAACGTGTGCGTTCTTACTATTCATGGCTAAAGTATATGCCGAATTAACAGAACATATATCTTTGCATCAATATTATTATTATCAACATTTTGTGTACGTTTACTTAGGCTGGTATCCAGTTTGTGCACTGTAGCAACATCTTAAACAGGAAGTGGCATCAGAGGGTCAGAGAACACTCTGTCTGCATAACTGCTAAACCGATATGCATGCATTAGTATTGGCCGAACCCCAAACCCTCTCCCTTAATGAATAGGCTCACAACTTGTGTCAAGTGTTGGCAATAAAAGGGCGTAGGATTTTATTGTACAGATATGAGTTATGGCAAATACACAATATCACATATCATGATGGTATCATGCTTTTGGGCACCGGGTCCTGAGGTTACCCTGTCTGACCCATGTCGCCACACACGGGAAGGTTGTGCGGCTGACCGTGTTCCCCAAGAGTATGCCCTAGAGACCGCCCCTGTGAGCAAGTGTTGCATTGATTTTCCGAAAGAATGCTCCATGCCCTGGTTAGACAAATGGGTGTCGTTGTGGAGAAAGAGGTCTGGGTTGCCTAGTGTAATGGCTGGGTGTTTTATGAACCCCAGTTCTCTTGTCATACAGAATCTCTCTATCCCGCTGTTCAATTTTCTTCTGGATATGTCTATAGATGTGTAGCAGTTGGCCCCTAGCCATTTCTTTCTTGGTAAGATGGCTGAGAAGTATATTTCAGTACCCTTCCAGTTGTGCGAAATGCCTGCTAGGAAGGAGCAGATTTCTTCACATAGGATGCGTCTAGCCGTGTTAACTAGGACGTTGCCCCCTAGATGAATGATCAGGAATTCTGGGGGATCCCTGTATGCCACCAATTCTGTTAGTGTTTCGTGGACGTCGGCCCACCCTAGGCCTCTGTATCCCCACCACGAAGTAATGGTGTTTCTGAAAGGTGGCCCTTCTTTAGTCTCTTCTGCCCATCTGCCTGTCCTGAAAACGAATGAGTGGCCAACTATCCATGCTGATCGGAGTGTGGTCCTCGATTCGCCTGTTGTTTCTGTGGTGGTGGGAGGGAGGGAGGGAAAAGAAAAGAAAATTTGAGGGAGGAAGGCTATATCAGTTGTGGTCTGATATATCTTTTATAACAGTCTGACTTCCATCCCCCTATGTTTTTTAGTTGTTGCGGTGCTAGACCTCCCTGCCATGCTGCAGTGGCGGCACCTATCCTGAAGGAATGGGTGCCAAACTGTTTGGGATCCCACCCTGCTTTGCTGATTGCTTTTATCAGCACTACCTTCTCGCCCCCCCCTGCCCCTTCGGCTGACTCCCACCCTGACACAGCCCTCTCCATGCTCCACTCTGCTATATCTGTTACTCTTGATATCCTTGCCCCCGTCATGAGAATCCGCCTGAAGCCCAAAGCCAAATGTAACTCCTGGTATGACTCGGATCTCGTCACCCTAAAACGCAAGTGCAGGGTTGCCGAGAGGAAATGGCGTGCATCATGTTCATCCTCTGACAAACTGGCCTGCCGCCTGCTCCAAAGGCAGTATCGGCTCTCCGTTCTCACCAAGAAGAGAGCCCTTATCCAAGCCCGCATCTCTGCGGCATCAAACAACTCCGCCGAACTCTTTAAAATCTGCAAGGAGCTGGCCAACCCTGTTGCAGTCTCTACCTCTCCTGTCCCCTCCCAGGCCCTCTGCACTGCACTGGCCTCTCACTTCATCTCAAAAACTCAGGACATCCTGTCCTCGCTCTCCTCCTTTCACCTCCCTCCCTCCCTTCCCGGCTCTTCCTCTGGCCCTTCTGCAGTCACCCCTCCTCCCTCTTTCTCTGCCTTTCCACCTTTCTCTGCTGACGAGGTTTCCAGACAAGTCCGATCAATGAAAGTCTCGTCTAAACAGGTTCACCCCTGTTCCTCCAAAACTATCAAGGACCACATCGACTCCCTGGCTCCTGCCCTGGCTGACTTTTGCAACCACTCCTTCGCCTCTGGAGTCTTCCCTTCCCCCCTCAAGCACTCCCTTGTGCACCCTCTTCTCAAGAAACCCTCTTCCGACCCCTCCTGCCCGGCTAACTATCGCCCTATCTCCATCACTCCCTTCCTGGGCAAGCTCCTGGAGAAACTGGCCATCTCCCAGCTTAACCTCCATGCTGAATCTGTTGGTAGTCTTCATGACCATCAATCTGGCTTCAGAGCTGCCAGAAGCACGGAAACTGCTCTCCTGAACATCCGTGAAGACCTGCTCTTGAACCTCGACTCCAACACTCCGTGTGTTCTCATTCTGCTCGATCTCTCCTCTGCCTTTGACACTGTCAACCATGCCATCCTGCTCAACCGTCTCCGGGAAAACCTGGGTATCACTGGTCAGGCTCTGGCGTGGCTGACCTCTTTTCTTTCAAATCGACCCTCCCAGGTCCAACTGGGGTCCTTCCTCTCCGACATCTTTTTCTCCACCTGTGGTGTCCCCCAGGGATCTAATCTCTCTCCCTGGCTGTTCAACCAGTATCTGGCACTCCTTGCCCACCGCATCGCCGCTCTCTGCCCTAATTTCCAGTGCTATGCGGACGATACCCAGCTCATTTTCAGGCTACCCTCAGCCTCCCCCTCTCCTTCCCTCATCTCTGACTGTCTGTCTGCTATACAAGAATGGTGTGCCGCCAATGACCTCTGCCTTAATGCCAGTAAGACTGAGATTCTACTCATCGGTACTCCCACTCCCTCCTTCCCTGCAGCTCTCTGGCCTGCCTCCCTTGGCCCCCTCCCTGCTCCTACCTGCAAGGCAAAAAACCTTGGGGTCATCTTCGACTCCACACTCTCCTTCTCTCCTCATATTTCTGACGTCGCCAAGAGGTCACACTACCAGCTGCACCTCCTCAGAGGTATTCTTCCCTTCCTCTCCTTCCCCCAGAAGCTCACTGTCTCCCGAGCCCTGGTTCTCTCGAAGCTGGATTACTGTAACAGCCTCTATCTTAATCTGCCTGCCTCCACTCTCCGCCCTCTGCAACTCATCCAGAACAGAACTGCGAGACTTGTCCTTGGCCTCAAGCCCAGGGATCGTATCTCTCCAGGACTGAAATCTCTACACTGGCTCCCAGTGGCTGCGAGGATAAAGTTCAAAACCCTCTGCATTGTCCACAAGGCCTACTGGGGCCTGGGTCCTAAATACCTTCAACTCTCTCTTCCCAAATATCTTCCTTCCCGAGCCCTTCGCTCATCCGCCTCCAACTCCCTCAGGGTCAGCCGCTTCTCGAAGCAACAAGCTGGGGGTAGATCTCTCTCCGCGGCAGGGGCCTCCCTCTGGAACAGCCTTCCTGCCTCCCTGAAACTCGAGGAGAACCATCTCTGGTTCCGTAAGCACCTCAAAACCTTCCTCTTTGCTTCTGCTTTCTCTCTCCCTCTCCCCTGCTGAACAGCTAATATTCTTCACTGAAACTGCACTGATCCTGCAACTGGACCTCTCTAAACGGCCTCGGCCCTGGGCCCAGCCACTCTCCACTTGCACTGATGCCCTGGAACCCCTCTGCACTGCGGGACTGTCTCTGTATCCCTACAGCCCCCCCCTTCCCCAGCACTTGTTCTGCACTTACCTTGCACTTGCCACCAGCTGGCCCTATTTAATTATTACTTTACGCCACTTACCTTGTACTGCACTTCCCCCCCTCCCCTTCCCCTTGCACTTTTCCCCCTCCCCCACCCCTGCACTTGCGCGATCTGAATGACACCTGGCCTAGTAGGATCGTTGTCTGTCTCCCCTTGTTCCTCCCCTCCCTGCCTCGCCGCGCCTTGAAACACCTGTGTATAGGCGCGTTACAAATACCATATCATATCATATCATATCATATCATATCAATTGGTAGTGGCTTAGAGCCGATGCATCCTTGTGGATTAAAAAACTCCCCCCCACTTTGGGTGGTTGTGCGTAATAGAGGTTGGTGATGCAAACCGGACAGTTTGTTGCTTCATCAATGCAACAAATGTTGATGGTTCTTTTTGCACCCGTTTTCGACTGTTGCATTTCTATGTTAACACTCTCCTGTCCCACCCTGACTTCCATGACACCCAGGCCGTTTGTGGCCTTGGTGCTGGAAGCAATGAGTTCTCCTACCTGGAAAGCCCCAAAGTAGGCTAGGAAAAAGGCTGTTTTAAATAACATTATATCGTATGGGTGCCAACATATGGCTTCCAAATGGCTTGCTATCTGCACCAGTTTGCTGAAATCAAGGGGTCGGCGGGTGTCCACTTGGGCACCCTCTATTCTGCCCCATCCCTGCATTGCATAAGAGATGAGGGCGTTCCGGGTGGGGTCTGAATCGCCCCGTATTTTTGTAAAATATGAAATTGCCACCAGGTGTCTTTTAGCCCAAACCCTTTTGAAACCTTGTTCCCGGGCCCATCTTAAAAATACTTCTATATCTTTAATCGTTATTAATTCTACGTGGTTTACTCCTGTGGCCTTAAATACTGTTTGCAAACACTTACTGTACTGTGTTGCAGTAGTGCTTGCCACTGCCCTCTCTGCCATCTCCGTTAGGAAGCCTGTGAGGTTGTTGGCACCCGTTGGTGATGTGCCAGATTCTTGTTGGGCATCCTGGCCTGGGCTCTCTGGCGCTGGCGTTGATGCCAATGTGTTGTTGGCACCCTTTTTAGATGTGCCTGTTTTGTATTGGTCATCCCGGCCTGCACTCTCTGGTGCTGGCGTTGATGTCAATGTGTTGTTGGCACCCGTTTTAGAGGTGCCTGGTTTTCTTTGGGCATCCCGGCCTGTGCTCTCTGGCGCTGGCATTGATGCCGTTATTCTTGTTTTCCCATTATTGCCCAGAATTCTGCTGGTATTGGCGTCATCTGTTCTTGGGCGTGCAGCGGTAGCTCTCAGAATCTTGTCCACTGGAAGCGAGATAAGGCATCAGCAATGTTATTATCTGCCCCTGAAATGTGCTTCGCTTTGACTACGACGTTTTCTTGTAGTGTGACTGCTGTAATGGCTCGTAATACTTTCAGTACTAAAGGGCATTTCGTAGACCTTCTGTTTATGGAGCCCACTACAGCCATGTTATCGCACCAGATCAAAAGTTCCGTGTTCGATAGTCGCCTGCCCCAGATGTGTAATGTTAGCCAGATGGGAAATATTTCTAGTAGGGTGATGTTTTTTGTCCACCCTACTGCTTGCCATGAATTGGGCCAGTGTCCTGCCACCCATTCGGACTCCAGTATGGCTCCAAAATACTTGCTCCCGGCTGCGTCGGTGTATAGGACCCTGTTTGACTAGGTATTTAAAGGCGTTCGCCAAAGTAAAGACCCGTTGAAATCTCTGAGGAATTTTCCCTATGTTTCCAGGTCTTGTTTCACCTCTCTGCCTAGCCGGATATGCAAGTGTGGTTTGGTGAGTGATTTGATTTTGAACTCTAGGCTTCTGGAAAATATCCTCCCTTGAGGTATTATTCTGGATGCGAAATTGAGGCTGACTGCTAAGGATTGTATTTCCTTTACTGTCCCCTTTTCTTTCGTTATCAGGTTTTGTATTTTAAACAGGAGTTCTGCTATTTTTATTTTGGGGATTCTGCAGAGCCCCTGAGCTGTGTCTATTTCGATGCCCAGGAAAATTATGTTTGTGTCTGCTTTGGTGGTTTTTTCCTTCGCTAGGGGAATCCCCCACTGTGCGGCCATGTGCTCAAGTTTTGCTAAAGCCCTGCCGCATTCCCTGGAGTTTGGTGGCCCCGTGACCATGAAATAGTCTAGGTAATGCACTATTTTTGTCCCTGGTCTCTGCTTTAGAAAAGCCCATTGGAAAAAGGAACTGAATTGCTCAAATAGTGCACAGGATACTGCGCACCCCATGGGGAGGCATCTGTCTACATAGAATTTGTTCTTAAAAGTGAAACCTAGCCACTGCTGTGAATCTGGGTGTACTGGCAAAAGTCTGAAAGCAGATTCGATGTCCAGCTTGGCCATCAAGGCGTTTCTGCCACACTCTTGTATGAGCCTTACCGCCTCTTGGAAATGTGTGTAAGATACGGCGGATTCTGTGTGTGGGACACCGTCATTTAAAGACTGGCCTTTGGGGTAGGAGAGATGATGGATTAGCCTCATTTTCCCGGGTTCTTTTTTGGGGACCAGGCCTAGTGGAGATATTAAGTAGTTCTTTAAAGGCATGCGGTCCCAGGGACCTGCTATCCTGCCTAGTTGCAGTTCTTTCTTGATTTTGGTTTCTACTATCTGGGGATTATCCCTGGCTGACTTTAGGTTCATCGGGATGGTGTGTGACCCAGAGCCCTTAAATGGGATGGAAAAACTTTTGGTGAAACCCTGCCATAGTATCCTGCTGGTTTCCTTGTCTGGGTAGTTGTTTAGGGCATCCCTAAAGTTGCCCGGGTTGATGGGTGTTCGCCCTGGTTCTAAAATTGGGGTATCATTCTTTCTTGGCTGGTAGTCTGGTGCAGTTGCCTGCTGCATGGTCGCCGTTGCAGTTTGTGCAGGTGTGTTTGTACCAGCATTCTTTGCCCCATGTACACTGGTTTTTCCCAAAATGTCTGCATGGGATGTTGGATTTGGCAGCCTGCTGTTTGTTCTGTCTGTGGGCATTATTTTTAGCCGCCCAAGGCTGGTTCTTCCAAAAGGGCTGCTCCCCTTTTTTGGATTTATCATTGTCATTGGATTTGTTTCCTTGCACATTTTTGCTATTTTTGGAAGAAGAATGCATGGTATCTTCTTCCTGGGGAGGTTCGGCGTTGAGGGTGTATAAATCGTTCTGGACTTCATCCCACTCAATGGCCGGCCTTTCTGACATGCTCCTCCTAAATCTGATGTCATTTGCTAGCCATGTCTTCCCCCTCTGGGTTACTTTTACTTCCCTTATTTTATCAACGTATGCTGCAATAACATATATTGTTGCTAAGATGGCAAAGACTTGTAACCAGTTGTCCCAGTTTTGTTCGACCTGGGCGTTTCTGGCAATAGCTTTTTCTTCTATCTTTTTGGGGTCTCTGAAAGCGTCTTTCCCTTTGCTTTGGGCTTCTATTAAGGAAAAGATTTCTATAAATTCCCTGGCCTATATGGCTTCTTTGATTGTGGTATCAATGTTCCATGCCAGGCATCTTTTGTATCTATTTAATATCTCTGTTTGGAAAGATTTCATTTTTTGGTCTAACTATGCATTACAGATTGTTACAATGTCAGTTGTATTGCTGCCGGGTGTCCCTGTCACGCCCGTGTTGTCTGTGCTGGGGGTTGCCCATGCTTTTAGAGCACCTGCTGAGTCTGTTGCTGGAGTTGTGGAGGCTGTTGTATTCATGGCTGTAGGTGCTACAGGCAACTGCTGTACTTGTTGTGGCGGGATTGCTGTAGGTAGTGTTACGGGTGGGTTGACAACCGTTATTGTAGGTTCTACTGCGATGGTATGGTTTGAGGCCCCCGGTTCCCTTGTGGGCGGTGTCTGTTTCCCCCTTACTTCTACCATTAGTTGCTGTAATTCCGCTATATTCTCACATAGTTTTGACAATTTTTTGTTAACTTTTTTGATGCCTTCAGATACTTTTCTCCTTTTTGATGGTGCAGAAACCTCATCTTGGCTGGGTGGGCTGGTAATTCCTTCCCTGGGTAGGCCGTACATGTTTTCTCTAACCCATGCCCATCCGTAGTGCTCTGCCGCTTCAATGGCTGCTAATAATTGTGGTGATTTGGGCTTTTGCACCGGTGTTGAGGGTGCCCGTGCTTTCCGTTTGGGCCCCATGATCTTTTATGCCTGTTATAGGAAAAGGAAAAATGTTTTATCAAGAAGTTAAAGCTGTTGCTATCAGCAAGCTCTTTCAGCCTGTTCTATTTGTTGCCCGTGCTGGGTATCTGCTGGCTGTTGCCCTCTTGTTGCGGTCTGTGTTTTCTTCTAGATTTTTGATAAAAGAGATATATATCATTTTGTTATGTCTATGTAGGGTTCAAAGAAAAATTGTCTCCTATTGTCCACTTTGTGCAGTGTTTATTTTAATAAATGGGCAGCCCCCAGACTTGTTTTACTGGTATTTAAATAATTGGTTTCGCTGTGAGGGCGCCTGTACAGAAAATATTTTTAATCTGCAGTATTTGGGCCTGCCAAGCTTGAAATTACGTTCGCAAGCTCTGCGTGGATGTCAAGAAAAACGAGCTCCCGGCTCGCCGTGCTACCAGGCTGGTCGTGACTCTGCCCGAGTTTAAAACTGGCTTGTGTTATCTTGCCCCGCCTGCCTTATAACACGGGGGCTCTGGTCCACTGTAACAAATGGTATCTCTTCCCGGACACAAGTGTCTATTTTTCCTCCCTCGTAGCCCCCTCGCAGTGGCTCACCTGTAAATTGTTGAATCGGACGCCGTCCGCGCTGGGCTGCTCGGGTGCCTCTCTCTCCTTCGTTCGCACTAGCTTAGGATGATTCCGCAGCACGCGTCTTTGTTTATTTTGTTTTGGACACGCTCGCCGCTCGCTTTTCCTTTATGCCGAGATGTTGAAATTGACGCCGTCCGCGCTGGCTGTTCGGTTGCCTCTTCTTCCTTTGTTAAGGCTGTAATGCAATTGCTTTGAACAGTACAATGTTCAGGAAGGAAAAAAGACGCTGCGATGTACAGTGAACTGCAAGATTTGCTAAAGAAGCAAGAAGATTTTGGAAGACACTGAGTAAACAGTGAACCTCATGTTTGCTTGGGTCCCCATTCAGGGTCCACAAATAGATTGTGTTTACTCTGAGCATGCTGCTCATATTTATAGGACTCAGGGATGCCCTGAGTCTTTGTTGTGTATGTGGTGGGGGCTGCTGTTGTCGCAGCCCCCGGCCGGATAGCCGACTGTCTGGCCCCCTGGTGGGGGCAGCTCTTTTGAACCTGGGCCCTGCCTGACGGTTGTTTTCCTTATGGTGCTTAGCACCTTGCTGTTTGGAGGAAGGGTGAGATGACTGTTCGCACCTTACCCTTTCTTGGCTTTGTGCTGCCGAAACTGCATGTCTCTGTAGCTGGGGGGAGGAGAGGAGCAGGCACGGAGAAGGTTGGGGCTGCCCCTCTCCCAGCTGCCGATGGTAACAGCAGTTACCCTGCCTCGCTTGTGGGATGCCCATGCAGCATTGCCCAGAACCATTGCAGCAGCTAAAATGAAAGAACTTTCATTTCCTTTCATTTTTTACAGACAAATTAACATTTCTGTTAATCCAAATTCCCTACTACATAACTCTCAACTCACACGCTTTTGGCGGGTGTCACCCGCCTTTTAAAGATCTGACTCGCCCACCAAGCCTTCTGCACGCCCATTCATTTCAATGGTCTCTCACCCGCCAAAAACAATGTCTATTTGGACTCCGAGCTGAGTATTACCGTGCATGTAAAAAGCATAGTGTCTGCCTCTGCCAATCACCTTAAACTTCTGAATCAGGCACGTCCTTTCTTGACCAAAAACAGCTGCACCATTAGTGTAAGATCTAATATCGCGGCTAAGTTGGACTATTGCAGCAGCTTGCTTCACGGAATCAGTAAGGGTGACCTTTCTAAATTGCAGGTAATCCAAAACAGTGCAGTAAGGCTGGTTGAAGTCTCGCAGGCCAGATGAGCGCTTCATTGGCTCCCAGTGGCAGACAGAATTATTTTTGTCTTCTTGTGCTTTTGCACTAGTGCCTATTTGGTGATTTGGTGATAGGCCTAGATATCTTTCAGAAATAATCTCCTATTTACCAGCCCAAAGATCACTGAGGTCCAATGCCACAAGTCTGTTGTCCATGCCAAACATTAAGCTGACTTGGTATTGTAGGGGGTAGTTCTTTCTTCGGCTTTCTCCCTGGCTTGTTTTTTCCATGTATGTTTTGCAGTGACCTCTGTTTCCAGCAGAGTCTTTGTTTGTTCTAGTTGTTCCCTTCTCATTCTAATGTGAAGAGACAAGTTTTAAGTAGTTTCCTGAATTTTAGGTGATTCTTTGTATTGCTAATGTTTTTTGGGAGGCAGTTCCAAGTTTTTGGCGCCAGGTGGGAGAAAAATGACCCTCTGAATCTTCTCTTATTGTATGGTTTTGGCTTTAGGAGAATATTGTTGCTTGATCTTTGAGTTCCTATCAGAAGGTAGATGTTTATTTTCTTTTGAATGTTATTCGTTGTTTGATGGGCAGCCAGTCTGAACAGGAGTCTGGCTGCTGCGTTTTGAATATGTTGTAGTTTCTTTAGTAGGCGTTTCCGCATTCCCAGGTAAAGGCTGTTGGCGTAACTATTCTAGACAGGATGAGGGAGATGATGGTGAGTGTTTCATGGGTAAAGGAAAGGAACAGTAGGATCTTTTCTACTGTGTGCGGGAGGAAGAAACATTTCTTGATTATTGCTTTTACTTGTGGTTCTAGTGTTAGTTCGTTGTCCAGCAGACTCCAAGATTTTTTACTGTTGTCGACAGCGTTGGTGCTGTTCCTAGTTCTGTCGGCCATGGGATGTAGTGGTTGTCTTCCCTGTTTTTGGGTATGATCATTATTTCTGTTTTGCCTGGGTTGAGTTTGAGGCTGTTTGTGTTCATCCAACCATAGAGTTCTTGTAGGCAGTCTTCCAGCGTTGTGTTCTCTTCTTGTGTGTTTTGTATTTTGTAGACAATTTGGGTGTCATCGGCATAGTTTTGGGCGATTTTGAGGGAAAAAAAGTGTGTTTATTCTTGACAAAAGAAGATTTAAAAAATGTAAATTATTTGGTTCTACAAACATTATAAACAATCTATTTTTACACTTTTACAGTGTTCATTTTTAATGAGCAGTTCCAATATTTACTGCAGACATAATAAGAATGTAACATTTCTCTTACTGAGTAGAGCACATTTATAAATGTAGAATAATCATATCAATTATTTCCTATTTTATGCTTTCAAAATATCTCAATGAGAAAATGGAAGGGGACCAATAGCACAAATGTGAGCCCATAGCTGTTTGGCATCAAATCAACCAGCTCCTTAGGAACATAAGACTGACCACCCATCTCTATATTTGCAAACTATGTTTGTGATAAAATGGTGCTTGAATCTCTAAGTACATAATGCACACTCATCCAACATTAAAGTTATTGAAGCCATGAACCATAGACACTCATTCAGACAGCTTCAAGATTTGCATATGAGTATAACATGGCTATCACATCTGGCAATCCATTGGAGTCAAAGGGATGTCCACCTATTTTTATAAGAGGAGCTTAGTCCTCAACCATAGACATCCTTAGAGAATTAAATATATATAAGATACAATGACCATTAATGAGTGATGGAACAAAGTTTGCCCATGCATAGGCTGCAGTGATGCAATTCATGTCATCAGCTAAGCTATACAAGCAAGAATGTCTTGTTTCAGTGTAATTTTGTATGTAGGGAGAAGGACATTCTGAAACCCCTTTGAACCTGTGCAGAGCTAATGTAAAGTGATTCCTTCCTATTAATGCTGCCAATAGTCTCTGTATTTGTATGAACCTATCCTCCTATATTATATGCCCCAAACATTCCAAGCTGTATGCATTCCCTTGCAGGCAAAGTAGTCTATTTCAAAAGGAGACACACAGCATGGAATGATATGAATGCATTCTACATGAGGGAAGAGGGATGAGGAACGAGGAAAACATGTTTTTCATTTCTTCGCACTCACATCGCTGTGTTCTCTCCCCTGTTCCCACCCCCACCCTCTTCCTGCACTTCTTCCCTCCCGCTACGCCTCCCTTAACTGTGACTGGTCCTTGTGACCTATTTCTGTCCACCATCCCAGGGAAGCCCCACTGTAGATTGTGTTTGCCAGTTGAGCATGCAGCACAGCCTTCAACCAGCAGCCACAGACCAGGTAAGGTGCGGGCAGGGGGAACAGCCATTACTTCTCCCTATTAAACTGTCCAGCCTCTTTTATTACTCCTTTTACCACCACTGCTTTAGTCTGCTGTATGTCTCCCACAATCTGACACTGTCTCTCACCGGCAATTAGGGCCTTCCAGACAATTTGCATCTTGGTGTTATGATTTGTCTGTTGTATGTTGAAACCTAGGCCTTTTTCTTCCTTTCCAGGAATTTCATATATAGGTGGTATGCTTTTTCTGCTGTATGTTGAAACCTAGGCATTTTTGTCCCCCTTTCCAGGAATTTCATATCTAGGTGTCATGGGTTTTCTGCTGTATATTGAAACATAGGCCTTTTTCCCCATTTCCAGGATATTTGTATCTAGGTGTTATGCTTTTTCTGCTGTAAGTTGATGTTAGGCAGAATCATGTGCAGTTCCCTTAGGGAGCACTACACAAGATTAGGACTACAGGTGAGAGCAATAAATCCCCTTTGGTATCAATCTGTACCACACAGATTTAGTTGGTAGCTGTGGCTGAGCAGTCAGACTTATCTCAAGAGGGAGATGAGCAGCATTCAGGGTTTACACAATAGGTCCACTAGACTATGGAACAAGGAAACACTGACCAAAATTTTGTATTTAAAAAGTATATATATATATTTATTTTATACACTTCTAATAAAACACATGTATCACAGTCACCAAGCAAGTTAAATTAAGTCAAAGGAAAAATATGCACACTCCCAAGTTAAATTGTAGACCAAGTGAACTGAGCAAAACGGCATAGTGACACTTACACACGTGGGATACTCTAACAATTCCTCACAAGGGAGAGAAAGCACAAGTTAGATAGAAATAGGTTCTTACACACCGTAGCAACACTTCCCATCAGTTTGTGAACCAGTTCAAGCAAGGCAGTGCATCAGTATAAGCAATACTTAAATGAAAACTGAGCAAAATGGCATTTCACAAGGTTTAAAAATGGGGAGGAAAGGGTAGTTAAAAGAAATAGGTGCACCACACAGTTCTAGCTGAGAATCAATCGAGAGAAGGCAGATCTAACAAATGTGACCAGAGTCAGTAGGCCTGTGCCAAAGTCAGTTGGTACAGGGAAAGGGCCCAGGAGCAAAAATGTTCTTGTAGCTGCAGTCAAGTCTTTGGTTAACGAAGTGGAAAAGGTGGATGCAGATGTTGAAAAGACAATGCTAAGAGAGAGAGGGTTTGCCAACCCAACAGGTAGGTAAAGGATTTAAAACACCTTTAGTGCTACCGCGAAGAAAGGGCGGCCTGGCGGAACAATGTATCTTAAAATGAAGAAGTGGCTCCTGCAGTGGTGGTTGTTCCTGGTAGTTCCTGCAGTTCGGGTGATCCAGCAGAGGAAGGGAGGCTCTCATCGTGGAGGAAGGTTGGAGTTACTGCACTACCCAGGGATGAAACCAGCTGCGGTGCTGCCCGACGAATAAAAGGTACGCTCCTTTAAATCGCGGTCCCGGTGGACTGGTGCCTAGCTATCCAGCCTCCGAGTACAGGGTACGGTTGATTCAACCAAGGCAGGTCCGAGAAGACGATTGGCAGACTGGTTGGCCCACCAGTTCAAGGGAAGAAGGCTCTTGCAGGTTAAGATCTTCTCTCGTCGTGTGGAGAAAAGTGGTGAGACGCTGCAGCAGGGCTTCACCGGTGGTTCAGTCATTGCAGATGTCTTTGGCTTCTCTCCTCTTTGGCTTCTTAGTTCCAGTGGCGACATCTTGCTCTTCCAGTCCTCAGGACCCTGCTTTTATGCAAACAAAATCCCCATTCATACAGCCTAGCTGTCACTCACACAGTGGAGTGGTCATCTTGGCAGCCTATCAGGATAGAGTGCGACATGGGTTGCTGAGGCAACCGTGTCCAGGGGTCCTACTCCCCCTCCCACACAATGGACCCACCCCAGACTCAGTAGCGCTGAAAGGAGGGCTTCTCGGCAGGAGCCCACCAAAAGGACGAGCAAAGGATCCCCGACCTGGGTTAGGTGTTTAGAGGAAGACACGAGAAAGAAGTTATATTAAAGTTCTGACAATAGAAACCTACCGGAGTAAAGTTAATATTAAAATACACCGGCGGTATGTTAGAGGCTGTCAGAAAAAGTGGTAGCCTCAAACAATGGGAAAATCCCATAGGGGAATATTCCCGGCCGAATATTTACGGTAGTAACCACTGCCACCAGCCAGAACATTTGAGAGAGGGACTGTACGGCACCCTCTCGAAAATGAACATAGGGGAAAAACTATTAACCCCTTACAGTACCTCCATAGTAAGATGGGTTGTACTGGTTTAGTTCATAAGATTTGACTACTAAAGTCAATGGGGACTTTACATGCCCTGGGAGACAGTAGTCAGTCCCAGGGTATGGAGTCTGTGTTTGGGGGTCGCTACGACACCCCTGTGTCACTGCACGGAGGGTGCTGTGTAAACCATGTGAAAAAAGATGGTTCCTATGGGGTTGAGAAAGATCCCATAGGCATTAAACACAAAAATAGCCTAGAACACACATAGCTAAAATGCCTAAGAGTGGGAAAAAGAGTCTCACTCTTAGCAGTTAAAAAGAAACAAACCCTTTAAATCCAGCCAAGCTGCTGGGGGACTCTATAGGTAAGGGAAATTAGCCATAGAAGGAGAATTCTCCCTAACAGTTGAAACCTAGACCTCTCTCTTTTTCATGGACACTGGATCCTTCAGTGCATTCTCCCTGGCTTCCCTTGGCCACCCACTCTCCTCCCTCCTACTTCTCTTCCACTTCAACTGGTGTGGTCTCTGGATAGCCCTGCTCTGTGAGAGTCTAATCCAACAGGTGTTCCTCTGCTCCTCCTGAACTTTAAGGACAACATTGCCTCAATTGCTCCAGTCTTGGTAGACTGCGCGATCACTCCTTGCACTTGCCGCCTTCTCTTTCTCTTCTAGCAATCCCTTGTGACACATTCTCCTCAATAGTGCAAGTGAACATGTCCCTTTATGCCCCCTTTTCCCCTCTCCTGCCTTAGCATTGCCTTTCCTCCCCATCCTGCACTTCTTCTCTTCTCCCTCTTCTGTTAACGCACTTGCACACTCCAAATTGTCTCACAACCTAGTAGGAACTTTACTGTTTGTCTTCCCCTACTCTTCCCCTCCTCCCCCCTCGATCCCCTATTTTGTGTTAATGCACTTACATGCTCCAACTTGTCTCACACCCTATTAGGAAGGTTATTGTTTGCCATACCCCTTGTTCATCCCCCTACTCTTCCCTTCCTCCCCCCTCCACTCCCTATTTTGTGCTAATGCACTTGCACACAAATTATCTTCTTACCTGTTCCCCCACACCTTTACCTCCCCTCCCTGCATTCTTGTTATGGCTCTTGCATGCTCCAAATGTTTCAAGACCTAGCAGGAACATTATTGTTGTTCTCCCCATGTACCTCCCCGATCCCTTGTCTTGATGCGCCTTGAAACACCTTTTGGCTGTATAGGTGCATTATAAACACCCAATATAGAAATAAATAAAATGGAGAGCAGTAATGTCATGCCCATATCTTCCTGCAGATAGGAGGATAGGGTTGCAGTGTTACAGATCTTCCCTAGTTCTAGCATCACACATATGACAACAGGCCCTCTTTGGAAAGATGGCATGCATTTATTCACTTAACCAGCGAACACTGTCCCCCATTTACAGAAGGGGGGACTAGAGAACTTTGGCTAGACTTGCCTGGTAATGCGTGCACTGATGACCTTTCTATTAGCTGAGCTAATGCTTTTTTTTGATGTGTTAGTCCTCTTCTTTGTGGTTGATTATAGATTAGGTGGCATGATTAACTCATTAGCCATGTAGTATAGACTGTCTACGGGGATAAGCCATCTCTCCGAATCCATTTGAATGAATGAATACGCTAATGTCTACACAAAGGATATTTTAAGATAGTAACAAAATAAAGCAAACATTTCCCAAGCATCATATGAACAGCTATCCAATGAAATTACATTGTTAGTCGCATACAATATAGTGATTCCAGGCATGTGCTAAATCAGTAGAAGCTGTAATGTATTGTACATAGTTGGTGCCATGTAACATACAGTACAAAGTTGAACAGTTTACAGGTAACTCTCTCTAAATGGAATCATCAGCTATGACATCAGAGAACTCCTGCAAGAGGTTAGAATGTGTTGCTTATAATGAGAGACACTAAACTATCGGGGGGAATCCCATAGGTTCCACTGTAGTGGAAGCTCTACCTTGTAATGGGTAATAGGATATTTATTTAGACAAGAGGTAGATAGCTTATATCAACAGTTACAAACATTAAATCAAAACTGTTATTCTTTGCACATATTCAATTTACTCAGAAATTACATATAGAATACATTTTATCAGAAAACATTACATTTTAAAACACTGTATTCAAATACAAATCAGTGGTGACAAAAACGACCTTCTTAAATCAGTAGTTGTCCAAGTAGATCGGGTTATTACTTACAACTGTAAATTTAATCAACGTATCAGTGTAGTATAAATCATGAGGTTGGAATTTTTAGTCTTAGTGGTTAATTCATTGACCACTTTGATACACTCAATGAGAGACCATTGAGAACTGATCAAGGAGAGAGTGGTTCTGCGTCCCGATTCATGTGAACCTAATAAAGTGTGTTCACTCACCTTAATTTGTCTAGACTCATTAATATTGGTAGTTCAGGGTATACCTCCTCCTTCCATTGAAAACAAAATTTAAAAAGGAGATGAAATCTGCAAATGAAATAACAAAAGATTTGAAATAACAAACAAGTGGTTACACCAAACTTGTGATCTAACAAACATGCACAAACGGGAGAGTGATGAAGCAATTCAAGGAGCTTATGGAGATTGTCTAAGAAGTACAAATTGATCTCTTGACTACTCGCTGCTTATTCCAGAAATCACCTCCCTTCAACTGCCCTACATTCCCCAAATCCTCCCATACAGTTTTGGCACCTGAATATTTGGGATCTGTTTTTCTGGTCCATCTTGGAAGTTTACATTTGACCTCATCACTTCTCCTCACAGTCACCGTTTTACATCTATGTTTTTTATCATATCTTCTTTTTGATTCCTCACCCTTCAGTTTCATCCTCTCTCGGACTTCTTTACCATCAATGTCTACAATTTTGGAGAGACCCATCCAACCAGGCACTAATAAAGTGTTGGGTTTGCGGCCTCTCATTGTAATTGTAATTGTATATTTATAGAGCGCTTATACACAGGTGAAGTTCTTCAAAGCGCTTCAAGGCAGGACGGGAACATGGGAATACAGAGTCATTCTTAGGACTTGAAATTTCTGAATGATCTTGCAAAAAATGACTAGCAAATTATTAGCTCACCTCGGGCGATGCCACTCACTGGATGTGGACTAATCCTATCCAAGATAGGATTAGTCCACATCTGGTCTCCAAAGCAGCTCCTTCTGCCAGTCTCCACCAACCTACATTGACATGCAAATCCCTTCCATGAGTGTTCTGTTAAAACGATCAATGCATCCATTGCTCTGTAGGTCGTACAGTGCCGTTCTCTTCTGTTTAATGCCATTCTCCACTGCCCAACCTTGAAACTCTTTGAAAACAAACTGGAGACCATTGTCACTGATTTATTTTGTATTATTGTTTATTATTTGTTTTGGTTATTAAAACCTTTACAAAAAAGATAATTTCTTTAAATAATGTACAACATTTCATACATTTCATACATTTCTCATTATAAACATTTCAAATCGTCATATTAAAACATTTTTGATTGTTACAGTAGGAAAATAGTCTGAGAGTGGTATAATTCCACCTTCATAAAATAAAAAAATAAAAATGTGCCCCCTTAACTATTGGCTGAGCATACATCAATTTAAAACCAGCTAATCCAGTTTATAGTACAATACATCATTACTCTAAAATATACCTATCTAGCCTCAAATTGGATTTCTTTTTGGCCCTACCATAAGGTACGACTGTTCTGGCTGCTGCATTTTATATTTGTGGTATATTTCATTTGATTTCATTTCCTTGGGATGCTGCATTGTTGAAAGATTTTGTTTTTATTTTCTGTTTGTTTTGTTGATCTCCTTGTAAACTGCCTGACGGCTGGAGGGTGCCTGGCTACCTTGATCACACACGCTTCTGTGATCTGTTTTCCCTTTACACTCACTGGAATGGGAGGGCTTAGGCTACTGGGATGGGATGTGTATTCATAAGGAAGACATCCACCGGAGCCACCTAAGTGAAGCCCTTCTGTTCCCGTCCATGCACATTCTGGGCCATGGGGCCCCTGGCCCGTTGTCACTAATTTCTCATTCGGAACAAACTCCATCTCCCATGCTGACTTACTTAGCTTGGCTCCAGCTGCTACTACTTTTCTGCTGGATTTTAATGCTAATTATTTGGTTTTAGATAATGCCCCCTTGGATAGCAGCGTCCGCGCTTCTATGATCTGTTTTGTAGTGAATTCCCAGTCTTTAACAATTAATAATAACGATAATAATAATAATAATTTTGCTTTTATATAGCACTACGAACCCTCAGGTAGCTGAGTGCTGCTTATTATTACGCCCAGTGTGTGGGGTTCATTTATCGACCTCAGAAGGATGAAAGGCTGAGTTTGACTCTGCCAGGATTCGAACCTGCATCAACAGGATCTGAACGGATATCAAAGCAAGCGTTCTACTCACTGTGCAATCTTTGGATGCGCACAACCAAGACTGTAAAAGCCTTCTTGAGGACTATCATCCTGACCTCCTGTTTTTCTCTGAGATGTGGTTTCAGAAACATTCTGATCCATCAGCAAATCAACGTTTACCTCCCATCTATCAAATCCTGCGCCGTGATCACATAGCGTCTCATCCTGGTGATGGCCTTGCTGTTCATTTTTATAGTAATTTTAAAGTTACCTCCATTCCAATTACTTATTCTCTGAAAATGGAATGTATTCTTGTGTGCATTATTGTTTCTGCCATTCTTAAGTTATTTGCTTTCTTGGTGTACCAACCTCCCGGCTACGATCGTGGTTTCCATCTCGAGTTTCCGGCGTTTGTGGCTGGCATACGGCAGACACACCCTGACCTGATTGTTGTTGGGGATTTTAATCTCCCATCGAACAAATCCATCTACCATCTAGTCGCTCATTTCTTGGCAACAATGTTGGATTTTGGCCTACCTCAATTGGTCATGTATCCTACACATCTTTTGGGAAATACTCTCGAACTTATCTTTGCCCCTTCAGCTTTTGCCTCTGTTTTCTCTGTACTCCCTGTAATTTGGTTGGACCATATGGTGGTGCCCTTTTTAGTGCAGCTTGAGGGTTCCGTTTTTCCTCCTGCCCGGCAGTATATTCAGAAATGCTGTTGGCACGCTGTTTCTCATCAGGATCTGAGCCTCTTAATTTCCAATGGCTCTGCAAACACTACTGACTGCACACTGCCAATCCTGTTCCAGGCACTTAACGTGGAGGCAGATACTCTTGCCCCTTTTAAGCGCTGTTTAGTGAAAAATCACTGTTCGGAACCGTGGTATACAGCTTAACTTAAATATCTTAACTCCAGCGTAGACAGGCTGGGAGGAAGTGGAGAACTGTCTATTTATTTGTCATGGTACCTGCCCCCAGACACCACGAACTGACCAACCAGACCAGGGTATTGGCACACATGAGGACCTTCAAGGTCCCAAAGAATTCCCTAAGGGATTCCTGGACTCGGTCCTGGCGCCGTTTGCGCCAGGCTCATGCTGCCATCTCAAGTAAGGCAGGTTTCAAAAGGAGAGAACCACGTGCAGACCAGTCTGAGGCAGGCTGAAGAGACTACTTTACCAAGGGACTACTTGCTAGGGTGTGGTTGGAGGGAATACTTTACCTGGGAACTACTTTTTGAAGGCTATATAAACCACACCTTCAGTACAGAACACGCTTTGTGTTATTCTGCACTCCTGCAGCGTAACGCTCACTGTGTCTGCAATCTCCAGGCCTGTCTTCAGTCACGCCCGTCCCACCCTCTCGAGTTACCTGCAAGGAAGAAAAAGAGAGAAGAGAACAGGCCAAGACTCTTACCTGATGCTCCATCTCGGTCGCCGCCGAGTCACCGCTTCTGCAGAGCTGCAAAGAAAATGACACCAGGCTACCAGCGCAACACTAATACTTACCTGAAGGCTGCTCATTCCAGCGATCCATAGAAGCAGCATCACTCGATCCCTGCTCCATCATCCAATCGCTGCTCCGGAACTGCTGCATCTTCAGAAAACAAAAGAAGACATCAGGTTAGCCCCGTAGTGGGGAAAAGCCTCATTTAGACTTTAAAATCGTGCGCAGCGCCTCTACTCACCTGAAGGCAGCCCCCCTCGCGGCCCCGCAAGACACTGCCACGCACTCTCCGCCTTGGATATACCGCACCTGCAGAATACAAGAGCAGCAGGTTAGGTGCAAAGAGAACCAATACTGTGTGGAAAGACATTTGCATAACGCTGCCGCTAGACCTACCTTGGGAGCCAGCTACCATTTCCAGAAGGGAACCGCTCCATATTAAGCACCGAGGGGAAACCTATAAGCAAGAGGCACAGGAGTGAACTTTTGGCAACTTGAACTCTTAAGAACTGCATACTTTGGAATAATGACTTGCCTATTGAGTCAGTTGTCTGGAACGCTGCAGGATCAGTGAAGTAACTAGATCCTTGAACTACTACTCAGCCCTGCACACAGTCCCAGGATGGAGAGTCCGCCATTTATAACATACAGGTGGGACATAGCAGAGGGGTGCAAGAAGAGGTCACGGGAGGTGGGAGCTGCCCTCATCTTTACGGTTGGGTAACATTTGGCTTAACTTTTTAGGCAACCTGCCTTTGTGACGAAAAGGGGAGTCAGAGGGGAACACAAGGTACCTCTCAACACCGGACCATCCAGCTCTGTTCAGCGCCCCTGTGGAGACCAGGTGAGCGTAACAGAACGCAAAGCCTACCAAAAACCTCTACCTGGGCACCATGGAAACCTCAGAAACCAACCAATTAGCCCAGCTTTTGGGGGAACTCAGATCAGCGGTTCATTCGGCTCGGCAAGAGACTAAAGCTCTAAGAAGAGAACGGATTGTGGCAAAAGAGTGCACCGATGATCTAGCCCGGCAACTACTCCAAGCCCAGGCTGGCCACACACCGTTGCCAACAATGGGGGCAACAGTCCCAACGCAGTCAAGTAATCCAGTCCAAGTGGTCCTTCCGGGAGCCATACCTTTAGCTCCACCTGAACGCTTTGCAGGGGATCCTCAGAGGTTTGTGGTTTTTATGAACCAGTGCCGCCTACACTTCGTATGCAGGCCAGGGGCCTTTCCGAGCGATCAAGCAAAGGTGGCCTTCGTTCTTTCATACCTCAGTGGCAGTGCTGCAGATTGGTCCACACCACTAGTCAATCAAGACGACCCCCTACTTCGAGACTTCCAGAGGTTTCAGCAAAATATGGAGAAGCTGTTTGCCCGGCACTCCCAAGGCCAAGCTTTGGATAACGAACTGATCTGTTAACTTATATTGCAACCATTAACAGGTTAGTGGTGGAAACCAGTTGGCCGGAAGACAAAAGGATGACGTTATTTCATTGTGGGCTGAGAGGGGAATTGAATGTCTTGGCTCAAGTGGTCAACCCACCTCGGGATTGTGCGGAATACATCGACTTAGTGGTACAACTAGATCATAGACTGCAAAACCGGAAGGCAGACTGAGCTAGGATTGAGAACCGAGTGCTTGTGCATCCGAAGGATAACTCCGCCAAGACTACAGACACTTCTGAACCCATGCAAATTGGAGGTGTACGGGGGCCGCTATCTAAATCCAAAAGGGATAAGAGAAGACAACAACAATTGTGCCTATATTGCGGCACGGCAGGCCATTTCCTCCGTGATTGTCCAGTGAAACCACCCAAAAGGCAGTCGGGGTTGCCGACAAGGTGATGACCTTGTCATCACCGAACCTGAGCTGGAAAACTACTCTGCCCGGCAAGCGTAGAGGTCCGCTTGTCGAGCGAGAAGAAAGACTCCCAGACCTCACATCTAGCCTTACCAATAATCCTCATTAGTCACCAGCACCCGTCTCGTATGCACGCGGTCAGACCATACATCGACAGTGGAGCCATAGGTAACTATATGGATCAGGAATTGGCTTCAAGGATGTGTCCATCTCTTTGCCAAAAGGTAACAACTGATTTGGTCACCACCATCGACGGAACAGAGATCTCTTCGGGTCCTGTAACTCACTCGATGAGGGAGATGACGCTGTTGTGCCAAGACGGGCATCGAGAGACCATTGTGTTTGACTTAATCAAGGCCCCCCAATTTCAAGTAATTCTGGGTATGCCGTGGTTAGAAAAGCATAATCCTTGTATAGACTGGCGTGATAAGAGGTTGACCTTCGCAGACTGTACTCATACCTGCTATCCAGAATAATCCCAGAGCAAGACAATTGCATCAGTCACGAGTCCAGCAAATCAGCTACCCCAGGAATACCAGGACTTTCAGGATGTTTTCAAGAAGGACCAAGCCAATACCTTACCACCCCATATGATTGCCAGATCGACCTAATACCCCGGAGCTCAGATCCCATGCCGTAGAATCTACACCCTCACGGAACCTGAAAATCTTCATCTAAAACAATACTTAGACCAGTACCTGGCTAACGGCTTCATTCGTCCATCCAAATCTCTGGTGGCCTCGCCCTTATTCTTCATCCCTAAGAAGGAAGGAGACCTAAGGACTTGTATCGGCTACCACACGTTAAACCAGGTGACAGTAAAAAACCAGTACACCCTGCCTCAAATCCCGGAACAGCTGGACCAAGTAAAAGAAGCCCCAATTTACACTAAGTTGGATCTCAGTGGGGCATACCATCTCGTACGAGTTAAAAAGTGGGATGAATGGAAAACCGCCTTCCGCACTATGTATGGGCTCTTCGAATATCAAGTGATACCCTTTGGGCTCTGTAACGCCCCGGCAGCATTTTAGTATTTTATGAACAATGTCCTTCGAGAGCTAATCAACGTTTGTGTTGTCGTTTATATTGACGATATCCTGGTGTACTCAGCGTCCGAGCAGGATCATGTGAAACACGTCCGCGCAGTGCTTGAAAAACTTCGACAACATAAGCTGTATGCCAAGTTGGGAAAATGCTCCTTCCACGTTACTGAGGTCGAGTTTCTTGGTTTCATCCTAACTCCATGTGGTGTTCGTATGGATTCGAGGAAGGTGGACACTATCCTCAAATGGCCCTCTCCAACTTCAATCAAAGGAGTTCAGAGCATGCTTGGATTTGCAAACTTCTATCGCAGATTCATCCCAGGATTTTCGCATTTGGTGCATCCCATCACATCCTTATTATGAAAGAACAAATGCTTTCAGTGGTCGGATGAAGCAGAAAGGCCTTCCAAGACTTGAAAATTCACCACAGCTCCAGTCCTGAAACATCCTCGCCCAGAGATCCCGTATGTGGTAGAAACTGATCTTCCAGTTTAGCGATGGGGGCGGTTATTTCTCAGAAGGATCCCGAGACGGGTCAACTGCACCCAGTTGCCTTTTGGTCACGAAAATTCACAGCGCCAGAACTGAACTATGCTGTAACCGACAAAGAGCTTCTGGCCATCAAGGCAGCATTCAAAGCTTGGCGACATGATCTCCTAGGAACCAGACACACCATTACAGTAATTACAGATCACTGAAATTTAAAATACCTAAAGTCAGCCAAGGCCCGGTACTCTCGTCAGCTCCGATGGGCATTATTTTTTGGTGAATACGATTTCGTGATCACCTACCGACCCGGTTGCCGAAATGGCAAAGCTGATGCGCTGTCCCGCATAGGAATGGAAGAAGCCTACGCAAATCCGGACCCTATACCCATCATTCCAGGGGGAAGAATCCTTGGAATTACTACTACACTGACCCTGGACGATATCCACAAGGAAATTTCGCATCTCCTCGATTCCAAGGCCTTACAAGACTGGTCAACCAAGAGTAAAAATCGTTCGGTTGCTAATCATTTACCTTATTTCCAAGGACGTCTCTACTTACCTAGTAAGGACCTTCAAAAACAGGTCATCTCAAATTACCATGAGTCTTTGGTAGAAGGCCACCTGCGAATTGCAAAAACCTTTCATGCAGCATTTGTGCTCAGAACAAGGCCCAGAAAAAGAAACCATCTGGTCTACTTCAGCCTCTAGATATTCCACCTTCACCCTGGCATACATTATCTCTTGACTTTATCACAGATTTACCTCTCTGTAACAGCTTCAACACCATATTAGTGGTGGTAGACTTATTTTCTAAAATGGCCCATTTTATTCCATTAAAGGGTTTGCCCTCCGCTTCAATATTGGCAAAGGAATTCCTAGAACAAATTGTACGAATACATGGATTCCCTTCCATTTTAGTCTCAGATCGGGGCAGTCAGTTTATCTCAAAATTTTGGAGAAAATGTTGTCAGTTGGCCCAAATTGACATAAAACTTTCGACCAGCCACCATCCTCAAACGAATGGTCAAACCGAGAGAACCAACCAAACTTTAGAGCAATACCTAAGATGCATGTTGCATCAAACTGAAGGCAATTGGAAGGACATTTTATGGATAACCGAGTATGCCTACAATAACTCTTTGCATTCCAGCATGGGACAAACTCCATTCTATACTATATATGGAATACATCCACGAACCTCAGAACTCGACCCACCTCAACATCTGAAAATGCCTGCCGTAAGCAGTCTACACGCAACCATTTCTCAAGCCTTCAAGAGGGCAACTGAACATTTAAAACAAGCTAAAGAAAGATACAAGAAATCTGCAGACCAACATAGGAGTGAAGCTCCAAAATACCAGATTGGAGATGAGGTTTGGTTAGCCTCAAGACATATACCACTAAAAGGAACCCACACATTTAATCCAAGGTATTTAGGACCATAAACCATCTAGGCCATCATCAACATTGCGGCAGTAAAACTGGAGCTACCGCCAAACATGCGAGTCCACCCCGTATTCCACGTTTCCCTTTTGAAACCAGTGCAACCAGGGACTCGGGTAACAAAACCGCCAAGACCCATTTTGATAGAGGGTGAACCAGAATTCGAGGTGAAAGACATTCTGGACTCAAAGTGGGTCAAATCAAAACTTTTCTATCTAGTTGATTAGAAAGGCTATGGCCCCCAAGAAAGGTCCTGGGAGCCAAGTGACTTTGTTCATGCACCTCGCCTAGTAAACCGTTTTCATTGAAACTACCCGACCAAACCCAGAGCAGTGGGACAAACCACCGGGGAGTGCTGTCATGTTACCTGACCCTAGACACCAGGAACTGACCAACCAGCCCAGGGTATTGGCACCCATGAGGACCTTCCAGGTCCCAAAGGATTCCCTAAGGGATTCCTGGACTTGGTCCTGGCGCCATTGGCGCCAGGCTCATGCTGACATCTCAAGTAAGGCAGGTTTCAGAAGGAGAGAACCTCATGCAGACCAGTCTGAGGCAAGCTGAAGGGACTACTTTACCAAGGGACTACTTGCTAGGGTGTGGTTGGGGGGACTACTTTACCTGGGAACTACTTTTTGAAGGCTATATAAACCACGCCTTCAGTACAGAACACGCTTTGCGTTATTCTGCACTCCTGCAGCGTAACGCTCACTGTGTCTGCAATCTCCAAGCCTGTCTTCAGCCACGCCCATCCCATCCTCTCGAGTTACCTGCAAGGAAGAAAGTGAGAGAAGAGAACAGAACAAGATTCTTACCTGATGCTCCATCTCGGTCGCACCCGAGTCACGGCTTCTGCAGAGCTGCAAAGGAAATGACACCAGGTTAGCAGCGCAACGCTAATACTTACCCGAAGGCTGCTCATTCCAGCGACCCATAGAAGCACCATCACTCGATCACCGCTCCATCATCCGATCGCTGCTCCGGAACTGCCGCATCTGCAGAAAACAAAAGAAGACATCAGGTTAGCCGCGTAGTGGGGGAAAAGCCTCATTTAGACTTTAAAATCTTGCGCAGTGCCTGTACTCACCTGAAGGCAGCCTTCCTTGCGGCCCCGCAAGACACCATCACGCACTCTCCGCCTTGGATAAACCACACCTGCAGAATACAAGAACAGCAGGTTAGGTGCGCAGAGAACCAATACTGTGTGGAAAGACATTTGCATAACGCTGCCACTAGACCTACCTTGGGAGCCAGCTACCATTTCTGGAAGGGAACCGCTCCATATTAAGCACAGAGGGGAAACCTGTAAGAAAGAGGCACAGGAGTGAACATTTGGCAACTTGAACTCTTAAGCACTCCATACTTTGGAATAAAGACTTACCCATTGAGTCAGTTGTCTGGAACTCTGCAGGATCAGTGAAGTAACTAGATCATTGAACTACTACACACCCCTGCACACAGTCGCAGGATGGCGAGTCCGCCATTCATAACATACAGGTGAGACATAGCAGAGGGGTGCAAGAAGAGGTCACAGGAGGCGGGAGTTGCCCTCATCTTTACGGTTGGGTAACATTTGGTTTAACCTTTTAGGGAACCTACTTTTGTGACGAAAAGGGGAATCAGAGGGGAACACAAGGAACCACTCAACACCGGACTGTCCAGCTCCGTTCGGTCTGTGGAGACGTAACATTATTAGCCGATAAAGTTCTCTTTCATTTGGCTACTGCAAGACACCATAGAGCTATAACAGTGGCCAAACAACAATGTTCTTGTGGGAAAATTGAGTAGGCTATCAACCAACCTAAAGCTCTATTTGAGGCAGTTCAATCACTGACCGCTCAGCCTAAGTCTCAGCCCAATTTCCCCAGCACGCAGGAGCTTTGCGACCAGTGGTAGAACTGTACCAAAAAAAGTAGTGGCACTATGGTCTCGGCAAGGGAGAGGGTAGGTGGAAGCATAGTGCAACATGTGACAAGGTGTTGTGGCCAGGGCATTGCAATAGTCTAACTGACTAGTAACTAGACTCCTATTACAACTTTACACTTGCAAAGGGACATGAATGGACAAATCCTCTTTATAGAATGGTGAATATGGTCATAAAAAGTAGCAGAATGGTAAACAGAAAATAATAAAAGTAGTGTAACACCGCTCCCCACCATTCCCACTCACTTCAATCACTGTTTGTGACTCCTTATCTAAGTTCTTTGATGATAAGATAGCTGCCATTTGTAGTGCGATTACTACTACTCTACTACTACTCTTCTACCTTGTCCTATTCATCTGTGGGCGACTGTGGAGCTTCAGCTGACTGGTCTACTTTCTCTACTTTTATGGCCCAAGACATTTTAGCCACTATTAAATGGCTAAAATTGGGTCACCCTATGACCCCATCCCACTTTCTATATTGAAAGATGTGTCGAGTGCAATCATCCTGTGGTTGGTCAAGGCAGTCATCGATTCACCCTCATCAGGGGTTATCCCTGATGATCTAAAACATTCCCATGTAACCCCCCTTCTTAAAAAAACGTATTTGGATCTGCTGGTCCTTTCTAACTTTCACCCTATTTCCCTGTTCTCATTTCTTATGAAACTACTTAAGTCTCTTCTTTCTCCTCTTCTAGGATCTTTTCTTGAACTATCTTCCTTCTTTAACCTCTTTCAATCGGATTTTCGCCCAGGGTCAAGGTACTGAATCTGTCTTGGTACCAGTAGTTGATGATTTGATGCGGTTAGTGGACCAGGGGGGGCCAGAGGGTGTCCTTATTCTATTAGATCTTTCGGCGGCATTTGACACTATGGACCACCTCATCTTGCTCTCCCGTCTCTCTTCTGCTGGCCTATCTGGTCAGTTTTTGGCCTGGTTCGCTTCTTTTTTGGTGGGACACTCACAATCTGTTTCTCTGCCACCTTTTCAGTCCCAACCTGTACCTCTGTTATGTGGAGTCCCTCAGGGCTCCTCGTTGTCTCCCACTATGTTCAACGTTTACATCCATCTGCTTCATGACATCATCCACGCACATGGATTCCTGTGCTACGCCTACCCCGACGACACACATATTATTCTGAGGCTTGATCTGTCTCAGCCTGATACGGCTGTTTGGCTGAGGAGTTGCCTGGATGCCGTGGGTGGATGGATGGCCAGGAACAGGCTTAAGTTGAACATGGAGAAGACAGAAGAGCTGGTGGTTGGTACCGCTAATCCTTCTCTGTTCTGGACCCCAGAGTTCTGGCCCACTAATTTGGGTCCTTTTCCCACACCTATTTAATCAGTCAAAGACCTAGGCAGGCATCAACATTATGTCTTCTTTATCAATGTCGGATCAGGTGTCAGCCAATTGTCAAAAGGGTCATTGCAAGCTGCGGACACTACGCAAGGTTTTGCATTTTATTCCTGTTAAATTTTAGGCTCCTGTAGTCTGCCCTCTGGTAATCATTGGAATTGATTATTGTAATGTGCTTTATTTGGCTGCACCACACTATTTGCTCCACTGTCTCCAGCTGCTGCAAACCATTGCTGCTAGAATGATTCTTAAACACCCACATGGTGCCCATATGACTCCCATTCTTTGGCAGCTCCACTGCTTCCCAGTTGAGCAACGTGTGGGGTTTAAGTCTCTGTGCTTGGTACTTTTACAAAAAAGGGGCAGAATATCTTCAGTTGAAGTTTTGCTCTTATGTTTCCCTAAGACCACTGTGCTCCCAGTCTTCTTGACTATCTCAGATCCTAGGTGTAGGCTCTCTTGGGTTGGAGGCTGTGCTTCCTTAGTGGCTGTGGCACAGGCTTGGAATTCTCTTCTTCACCTCCGTGCTATTGAGGTCTATTTTTCTTTCCGGCAGGCCTTGAAAACATTTCTTTTTTAGTTTCTTGCGTACAATGCTTAGGGTATAGCGCCATGATGCCTTTGGGTGACTGATGCGCTTAACAAGTGTCAATAACATAACATAACTCTTTGTCCAGGGAATATGATATTTTTAAACGAGAAGCAAACATCTAAAACAACTTACAGACATTCGATAAGAATCTAATCAACGCCATCTGTAGTGGAACAGATTTACCATGCAGTATAGTCACTCCGAGGTGTTCCAAAAAGACCCTGCTAAAATAAGGGACGAATCTCATAAAATGCTCAATGATTTGCGAGTGTAGAGAGGGGGAGTAAAGCACCAAGTGGCACAATGTTTCTTTAGTTTCACCTATACAGAAGCGACAGTTGGATGAAACCACCTCCACTCTCCCCACGCACAGCAATTACCTCTCTGGTTAGTAAGGTATTTAGTCTAAAATGCATACATTACCTTTTTGTTAGCGAAGCGCTTCAGATAGGGTTCAACATCACCAGATATTTTTTGGGCTGATATAATCTGTGTATGTAGCTGAGAGCTCATCGCACTGTCAGTCGTGCCCACCCAGTCCAAGTTCCTATTTCTCTTTTTTACATTCTCGGGATGGGACACCAACATCTCCATTCATGAGCACATTCTAATTGGGTTTCCCCCATTTAATACTCCTGGGGTATTCCTTCCCTAAATTACCGACTCAGTAATGCATATAATGACCGATCATTGCCAGTACAGAGTTTTCTATATAGGCTCAGTCTCCTCCACTCAACCAGACTCTCTAGAGATTGAAGCCCCAACTCATACCGAATAGCTGCATACACCACATATTTTCCTAACCAGTACAAGACCAACCCCCAGAAGAGGGCTTTGTAGCTCTTTAGTTCTTTTCGAAACCATGCCTGAAAGAATTCAGACCCATAAGTTAAGCACAGCACCACCTTCTGCCGGTAAATGTTTAGCACCGGGATTATTGAGAATTTGCCATACTTGCCATCCACCTTTTTTGCTTATGGAATAGATTTGAACACCTTGTCCTTTATATAATTATGGAGGACACTTTTCCTCAGGAAGCCAATGATAGCAAATCCTAGGTAGATCATATTGTTTTTGACAGCGAGTCTAGTTTTATTCTGAAACCAGCTGTGGGACACAGTTGTTTCCGTTTACTAAGTCTGAGAATTACTGTCTTCCCAGGATTTACCCTTAAATGGATGTCAGTAACATACTGGTTAAATGCAGTCCTTAATCGCCACACATATGGGTGTGTGATCCATTAGTATGAATTCATCAGCATAGGCTGCCCGCCATACTGCACACACAGTTGAGTACCTTACCTATACCCACTATGTAATGATTGAATAGCCAAGGCGCAAGTAAGCAGCCATGACATAGTCCATTATTGATAAGCACCTTCTTCGTTAGAAGCCCTGCACTATTTAACCTCACCTGTATTTCTGATCCCACATGCAGATATATCAGAATAGACAGCAATCCATGTGTCAGCCCAGCTTGTTCAGCTTTGCCCACAGTGTGTTCCTATCCACAAGGTTAAAGGCGAGCAATACATCCATTGATGCCATATATATATAGCCTGATTAGGCTTTTTCCCTGCCTTGTGTTGTAATGAGGTCAGCAGCAGCACTGGGCACACCCATCCCCCGTCGGTGCCCATATTATTCCTGAAACCCATTTGCCACAGGGAGAGAATATTATTGTTATTACTCCACTCTTCCATATGTTTCAGGTTCAGAGCAGAAAAGATTTTCAAGTCAGCATCGATCAGGGCAATGGGGTGATAGTTCCCAGGCAATAGCCTGTCTCTCTTCTTATAGATCGGGGCTACATACAAAAGATTCCAGGATGGGGGTAAGGATTTAGTAAACAATATATCCCATTTTGCCTGTCCTTTGGGCCTGTTTTTTTTTTAAATACCTTCAACATTTTGCCCTCTTCTCCTACTTTAAAGGTCAGTTGCTCCTCAATTTTGTCCTTACTGCCTTTGTGTTTCATTGCATTTGTGAAGCCATCTATGGTCCTGGGTTTATTCCCCAGATGTAAACTTTCAGCTTTCCCATCCCCACTACTCCCCCCTCCTAGCAGCCAGGTCCCTTTTCTGATTCTCCACATCAGAATCCTCCCTGTTAGCATTAACCCCGGTATACATATTATTCTGGTTTGTTTCCTCTTGCCAGTCCCCTCTAATCAACCCCTGAAGATGTTTCCGGGAGGATCTGCTAGATGCCATTCAGGAGTCGGCCTGCTGAGCTATTTCTTTTGGTTTTCTTCTTTTTCTTATTCAATTTCTTTGATGTCATGTCTCCCAATGTTATTTTTTCCTTACCCTACCCCTCCTGATCTTGCTGCAACCCAATGTCTAGGGCCTGCTCACTACCGTGGGACTCAGGTATAATTATTATTTCTTCCACTGGGTGTACAATTACATCTGCCATTGTAGGCACCTCACTAGTTAGGCCCTTCCCTAGGCAAAGGAGTCCCCTCCCCTACTTTCTGCTCCATGTAATTAACCAACATCATCAAGTGGTTTGAGATTTTACACAGTTGTTTGGTGTGTTCCTTTAATTCCTCATTGATGGCCTCTTGGACTTCCAGAGTCTGACCATGCAGTGTATCAGAATCCCACCTGCTCCAACCTACTACTGCAACATTGCAAGCTGGGTGATGACCCCTCTATCAAAAATTGGTGGCATATCTAGAAATGAAACATTTCCTATTTCTGCCACTACTAGAAACTGTTTGAAGTCTTCTTTACAACAGTTAAACTCACCGGAGTCCTGCAACACACTCAAAGAATCCTGTGACTCTGATAGTATTGGGGATCCACCCTTACCTGTTCATCTGGCTGCTTTGAGTTCAAGCCCACTCCCACTTCCCCCTCGCCCTCATCTCTTTTCATGATTGCATCTGTTGTATCGGGGAAGTGGGTGATGGCAGCAAAGGGGTGAGGAGTAACTCCAGTGCCCGAGACATCCTGTCCCAGAGCCGAGCAAACAACAGCACAGCTGTCAGAAAATATCCCTTCTGGCCTTTTTCCCTTTTTCTTTTTTCCTCACTCATTCTCCACTGAAACTGAGTCTGTATCAGTCAGGAAAGAAAATCGCATTACCACCCCCTTCTCCCTGTAATCCACCTCTACCAAACAGCTCGTACTATCAAAAAGAATGCTACTGGCCCTGGGCCCACACCACCTGACAACAGCCAACAGCACTCATCTTCCACTCAGGGTGCGCGCGTGCGGATACACGCACCCCTGGGTTTAAGAGTTGTGTCTGGTTTTGTGGGCGTGGCTTAACATACAATGTGGAAAATCTACAAAGAAAATTATCACAGTATGAGCCACAGATCTGGTTGGTGAGTAACCCAAATAACAGATACTCCAGAGTTATTTTGATCATTGAAGTCCATATAAGTCTTAATAATATACCTCCAGGTATTTTTCCCCCATGTCTTAATCCAATACAGTCTGCGACCAGGCCGACAGCAAAATGCCAACGGAGCCAAAAGCACTCGTCTGACACTCAGGATGTCACTGATCAATACTGCCGGCCAACCTTCCCTCCAAAAGATATTCTCTAGAAACCTGATCACATTCTTCGACGTGGTATCTTTATTTCTGGCCACTTGGTAAGCAAATCCATGACAACAACCACATGAAAGTCCTGGGCACCTCGAAACTTCAACGATCCGAACAAATCTATGGCAATAGTACCCTAGGGGACTCTGGGCACTTGAAGTATCACCATAGGAGGAGTTCTAGTCTTCAACACTTCATCCCTATTCTTACACTGCTCACACTCTTTGATCCTTAATTCATTAAACTTGTCCTTTTCAGGCCACCAAAAATCCATGCTTATGAGGGCGTTGCTGCTACCAATTCCCATATGTGCCTTTTGTCCTAAGTTCACAACAGTTTCACACATTCCTGTTGGTATTAATAATCTTTCGGCTCTATAAAGCAATCCATCAGCTACACACAATTCATCGTTGGCTTTCTTATACTCCTGGAGCTGATCATTCCGCCTTTCATCAACACTTCCATTCCACCTTGTATCATCCTCCTCAGGTCTTGGTTCAAACCCATCATCCTGATAAGCCTCCAGCCAATCCTTCTCCTATAGAGATTAATCCACAATAAAGATGTCCTTGATGCCTTCATCTCCCCGGATATGAAACACATCATCCTCCAAGAGTGGCCGGCCGGATAATAAATCTACCACCACATTATCGCTACCATGCACATGCTCCACAGCAAATTCTAATCCTTGCCACCTGGTAATCCACTTAGAGATTCACCTAGAAACACCAACCTAGACCTTTCTGTTAAATATCGCAACAAGGGGTTTGTGGTCAGTGTGAAAGGTAAACTCCCTACCATACAAGTATACCCTAAATTTTGTTATGGCCCACAGCAACGCCAACGCATTTTGCTCCATAACAGAATAGCGTCTTTCTACTTCTTTAATCACCCTCAAGGCATATGCTACGGTTTGTAGTCCTACTCCATCCTGCTGCATGAGCACTCCTCCAAGCCCAAATTCTGAGGCATCAGTGAATACAATCGTGTGTGCACTATCATTGAACCCTTGTAACACAGTTGCCTTAGTGATGTCCTTCTTGATTATCACAAACTCCTTTTCACACTTCACATTCCACTCAAATCTCACACCGTTTTTTGTGAGCTGTCTCATGTTTACTGTTGTGCTAGCCAAACCTTTGACAAATTTTAGATAATATTCAATCATCCCAAAAAAGTATGATACTTCTGCTTTTTTACCTGGAGATGACATCTCTGTAGTGGTTTTGACTGTGTTCCCCTTGGGTCGAACTACATCACCTGAAATACTATATCCTAAGTAATCTACTTGTGTTCTACTAAACTTCCACTTTTCTAATATCAAAGTTAAACCTGCATTTTACAATTTCCTCAAAACTTGCTTTAATCCATCATCATGTTCATCATTGTCTTTTCCCCATACCAATATGTCATCTTGATGGAATTTTACGCCACTCAGACCACCCAAATTATTGTGCATGACACACTGAAATACACTGCCTGCAAATATGAGCCCAAACGGCATCCTGACATGTTTAAACAGACCTATAAGTGTGATGAATGTGAGGATATCATGAGAGGAGGGATGCATTTGAACCTGGTGATAAGCAGATTTGAGATCCAACAATGAATGCATCTTTGATCCACTAAGATCAGTAATCATTTCATAAATTTTTGGTAATAGAAATTAGGGGTGTAACGGTATAACGGTATACCGTTATAGATACCGTGAACAGATTAATTGAACTATAATAACCGTCACGTTGTTTATACCGGTATACCGTTTTAGGGCCTGAAGCTATTAAGTGAGCTTTTCAATCTGATTAGGAAAGGCTGCAGGAAGCAAGTGCTGCGCATTCAGGATCTTGCACTGTGGGACGTGATGTTTGGCAGACAAGAGCATAGGGAAAGTGAGGCCACATTAGTAAATGCAGCTTTGGTGCTGTGACCGCTCTTTTTCTGTGATCAGTACAGTCAGGTTAAAGATCAACCGATTTGTAGTTTTCCCACCAATTTGAAAGATGGGGAACTGCACATCCCAGAATTCAAAGGGGGGAATGAACTGGATGCCCTTATGGTGATTGGCTACAAAAAACGTTAGCTCTGTAGACTGTATGAACACTGGGCTTATCAGTGCTTTGTGCTAGTATATAAACTGCCCCCTGCCTCCCACTGTCCTCAGTGTACATTTACACATTGGCACTAGAGTTGTTGCTTTGCTTGATCCTTCACCTGCCTTCTGCATATGGCACTGGACTCAAGCAGGCAGGACATATTCTACATTCAGTTTGAAGTATCCAGAGCAATGGGGGTGAGATATTTCTCAGGTCTATCCCCAATTTGTGACACCACCCATGAAACATTCCTCCGTCTCAACTCACATGACAAGGGTCCTTATGCGCTCAGACCTGGGGAAAATGGTAATGATGGGGCTGTAGTGATGTGGTGGTCTAGGCCATATTTGTGCCGATATGTATTATAACCTTGTAATTTTCAAATGGTTTTTGTGCCACAATCTTTAAGAAGGTAAATGAAATTGTATTCCAAGAATCAAGAAAGAAATCAACAGCGCTAACTAAACGCAGTCCTGTTAGGATTACATGGTCAGTGGTGACTCCAACATCAGACCTTTATAATACACCAGGCAGATGGTAAACAAGCTATAGTGATTTGATCAATATGCAACCTTTCGGTGAGTGTGTGTTGGGTATGACATTTTGACAAAAACACAATGACATGGGCTTTCAGACCAAACATGAGTGACTTGTCTCCCTTTAATGGGATAAAGCGATATCAAAACAACCTTTTATGACTGACCACAGCTAGGGGTCATGATGCCCATGCCATGTGGTTCCAAAATAATGCAGGTCGAGGCCGATTTTCAAAGCGATGACTGTGACTGAGCAGTAAGCTCATTGCTCAAAATGTGCATTTTAACACTTCCACTAGTCACTCTTTCATTCAAGGCGATCAACGAGTGAGCTCCATGAAGGACCAAATCTGCAGCCGCCTCTGATTCCTGGCTGGAGGATCAGCTAAAAATGTGCAGAGACAAGTTTCAAAATGCTGACAATTTATAACCTTTAACAAAATATTTGTTAAGATTAGTTAACTCCACCTGCTATACCGCGATAACCATGATATACCGTAATTTGGCAAGAAGGTTATCATACCGCCATAAAACCAATACTGTGACACCGAAATCTTTCTGTGGTTATGTTCTTTTTGACTTGTCTAAGATCTATGCGTATTGTTATCGAACCATTGGGCATTTTCACAATCACAATAGGCCTCACCCATTCTGAAGCTTCTGATCTCTCAATTATGGCCTCTTTGAGCATTCTTTCAATTTCCATATCAGCATCGCTTTTGCATGCCAGGGGAACTGGCCTGAGTTTTGCAGATTTGGCAGAGTTCTTAAGTTTAATCTTTTGAAAAAAAAATCTTTAGACATCCAACACCACTCTCGAATACTTTGGGAGCCCATTTGGCCACACTACTCTCAACATTCATCTTGACACCATTTCTCGCCCCTTCACTGGGTTCTGCCATTACTGTATTGCATTGATTAGGCACTTGCTCTTTCCAATTGGGGTCTAGTTGCATACCAAGGGCAGCCTGGCAACTCCAAGACAATAAATTGCCCACAACAATTGTCACATATATTTTACTAATGGTTGAGTTACCCCTGAACGCCAACTTTTGCATCCAACGCCCCAATTATCGTTATGGGATCTGTGTCATATGCATTTGCCTTTACCATCGCCTCTTTTATAATACGTAATTTCCCAAACTCTCTTCCCATGAGTTTTTACTGATCAAGATGTAATCCGCACAGCTGTCAACTAACATCTCAATTTTAATGCCATTGAACATTGACTTCAATTAATGTTCTGGGTTTCTTAATCTTGAACTCACAAATAGCATCAACCACCTGTATCACATCGAGCCCATAGGTGCCTGTGGGTTCACGCCACTGCCCCGATCCTCTCTAGCCCAGGCAGAAACTTCTCGACAACAGGGTCTCTGCGACTGCATTAGAATCCTCTTCCTCAGAACTTCCAGTCAGTATCTTTGTCCTTTCCTTTGTATCTCCAGTCATTCTCCTTGTCTCTGACATAGGTATCTCCTTTTCCATACGCTCTGCTTGAGGACTTTTCCTTCCTCACTATGCTGGTTTCAGTCTGTTTAAGGCCTTCCCTTGAAATTGTCGGCAGCTGCAGCTGCTCTCCCTTCTTTGGCCAACTTCTTTATGCACATTGTCGTATTTTTGACATTCTTGGCTATCTCCACAGCCCTGTCTAGGTCTGCATCCTTTTCTTTCCATAACTCGGCACATTTTATCATCAATTGATCTCTTTGTTGTTCTTCTCGAACAGGGTTTAAACTGGAACTTGACTGCCAAGCCTCATAATGCTGTAAAGATATTCTTCAATGGTTTTTCCTTTCTTTTGTTTCCTGGTGGCAAAGCGGTACCTCACAAGTATCTTGTTCTCTTTGGCCTCATAGTGCGTATCCAGTTTTAACAAACTTAAATCAACTGAACTCAAATGTACTCCTTTGTCTACTGTTAGTTTGGGAAGTATTTTCAATACCTCTTTACCTCCATGCCCAAGACAATGGAAAAGAAGGACATCTTTCCTCTCCATAGAGTCGTTTGGACCATAGACTGCAAGAATACATTTTTTAAAATCGTCTTTCCACTCTTTCCAACTAGTAACTGTTTCTCAGCAACCTTGAGGCAGAATAATGGTGGACCAGGTATGTTTGCCATGACAAACCATTTTTCTTTGTGCACTAGTGAAAACTAGTGAGAAAAGAATAAAATGAGGAAACATGGTTCCAGTGCATAGTGAGGAGGTGGTATTCACTATTTTCATGGAACTTTAAGTGTTTGAAGGACATTCATGTTTTGGGAATACACTTGTTTTTTTTATTTTTTAAACAAATTGTACTTTCCATGTACTTCTTTATCTATTACTTCCCTTTGATTTGTTCATTAATATAGTGCACTTTCTGTACTTCTTTATCTGATAGTCTTTTGTTTTTCATTTATCTATGCTGCCCTGATCTCCATCTTGGAGTGCTCTCAAACACTGTGCCAGTGGCCATGGCAACAGTTGCAAACAATATGGCCTCCACGCTGATGCGCGCACAAGGGTCCTTTCCTCAAATGCTCTCACGCGATCACGCTAGTGTCATAGGATGCTTGGGGTTTGCCTCAATCAATAAGCTCAGAGCTCGCACCTGCAAAATGAGCCACTGGCCTTGTGCTCAAGCCAGAACCCCAATAGAAGACCCAGGCTTCCAGGTCCGTGTGCCAGGATGGGCGAGCCCACACAAACCACCATCTCACAGTTCGCGCAAACCACACAACCAACCCGATAGTTCTATAGAGTCAAGCCAGCTCCAGATCCAGGCAGTGCCTCTCGCCTCACATGTATGTGAAGTGGTAAGCCTCTGCAGTGCCAGCTCTTTCCTAGCAGTACTTTGCCTTCTCAACAGAGGTCAAGTGGCAAGGCTCTGAAGTGTCCGCTCCGGATGCTCCTTCTCATAGGTCTCAGGGGAACCTATGAGCTCGTCCTTCACACCCCGCAATCCACAGGCGCCCGTGGGTTCACGCCACTGCCCCAATCCTCTGTAGTCCAGACAGAAACTTGACTCATTGCCAATAATAAGGCATCCAGACAAACCAAGTTGAGTGAACACACTTTATTAGGTTCACATGAATCGGGCGGCAGACCCACTCTCTCCTGGATCAGTTCTCAACGGCCTCTCATTCTAATAAAAACATTCTAACCTCTTGCAGAAGTTTTCACTGATTTCATTGTGTGCTGATTGCATTTAGAGAGAGGGTTACCTGTATACTGTTAAACTTTGTGCCGTATGTTACATGGCACCAACTATGTACAATACATAACAGAAGTCTTAGTGGTGCCCAATTTTGGACCCAGCTCAAGACAGAGTTTTATCCTGGTGCACTAAATTATGTCTGCACTTGTCCTCTTGATGAAACGTGCCTTTATGTAAGGGCTGTCAGCTGGGGTCAACTGATGAAGGTGCAATATCCGCTGCTTGCCGTTCCACTTGAGATTGAAGAATGGATGCTGAGGCCTCTTCTTATTGGTTCAGAGATGGTATCAGACTTCTTGGATGCCATATTTAGTCTTAGGAGTGGATCTATTTCATACTGGAGTTTAAGTCACAACTTGGCAAAGAAGGCGATTTGCCTAGAATATGCATGAGTTTATGCTAATGAGTTCTTCAGTGGGCAGCTTTACAATAAAGTCCCTACTTACTAGCTTGTTTCAAGGCTCTGGGGAGGGGCACATTTGTGGGTAAGATGGCATTTTGTAGAGGAGGTTCCAAGCATGGTGGCTTGCAGGGCAGGTGCGTGTATGACCATGTTCCAATGCATGGGTATAAAAAATATTTCAGAATATCTTCACGTGTGATGTGCCAGACCAGTTAAGACTGGGCATGATCTAGCAATGGATTCGTCGTGATTGGACCCTTGGATCTTGTGTGTCCTCTTTCACTGACTACCTGGCAAAGAGATGGTGACCGAAAATGTTCTTTTAATTTTCTTGTTCCAGTCAGACGAATTGACGTAATCTGAACATTTGCTTAATCTCCTTTCGCAAAATGGCGGCATGGTGCGAAATGATTTCACCGATTTTTTGCATCTCTTGCATTATCCTGTGCTGCCTGATGGAATAACATGTTTTGCACTGCTTTTAATGTTGCATATGTTTCTGTAAATGTGCACCTGCATACAGGGCCCGATTGTGAGGTGCATGTACAAATAGAAAAGTGTTGTTTCATGGAGGAGCAACACTTTTAGTAAAAGCACAATTTTCTGGTATACGAAGAATCCGACAGTCTGGCTTTAAAAACACACCTTTTGCATGGGCCTGACGTCGGACCAGGTGAACATCAGGAAGGCAGGGCAAGCTCTGTGAGGGAATTCCCATTGGAAAGTTCTGGTTTTGCATGTAAAAAACCAAAGGAAACTAAAATACACCACCAGTGAGGTGCCATTAACATCTGCTGCACATTTTTATAATCAGGGCATTTCTCAGAAGGCAGCATCACTTTTCTGATTCACTGAAGGCTCAAGGCACTTTTGTAAATCAGAAAAGCGGTAGATGTTTTAGAAAACCTTGCAGTGACCCCAACGCACATGCTGCCCCCACAACGAGAGATGTTAGCAGCCTTTGCTGCTGGAAAGCACAACATACCCCTTTCAGTCTTTCGACCCAAGCCATCATGGTGATGCTGGAAACTGTAGGGGAGAATGTCGGCTTTCCACACTACTTTTCTCTCGAGCTCAGAATCAGGCCCTGGTTCACTTTGGTTCAGGTAGATGCAATAATGAGCACTTAGTCTTTTTTGTTTTGAAGATAACATCACTATACAATTCTAGTTGATTTACATATATAGAATGACATTTTGATCTGATATGGCTCATTTTGTGGAGCGCTCCTGTTTGCTTCTTTTGTTTTTGGGCTAGCCATGTGCAGTGGAGCAGGGAGGGGTGATTGGAAATGATGGCTTGCACTGGGCGATTGCTCAAGGCACTGTACGTGCTGAGATAGCATGAGGGGTTGCCTTCAAGCAAGAGTTAAGAGGGAGCACTAGAAAAGTTGGCACATCCGCGCCTGATTTAGTATTCTAGGCCACCCTGCTGCGTGTGCTGGGGTCCCTTGGGACAGTGTCCAACTGTCCTAGACTGGGAAAACGGGAATAGGGTTTGAGACCCTTTACGGTTGTGCCAGTTACTAAAAATGTGGATGAGAGTAATTCCCTCTAATAATGAGTAGGAATCTTGATTTGTGAAGTGTAACAAGTGTTTTATTTGTGTAGCCAACACGTGCCTCGACCCTTAGGGGTCATTTTCAAGGCTAAGCATTGACATTAATTACTTTCAATTTGTTTGGTGGATTCATGTCTAGAGGCTATCTGACAGGAATAATTACCAAAGCAGACAACTACGCAACCAAAATAGACAGGGCAACCCTCCCGACACCCAAGGTCAGGACTAGGGAACCAGATGAGACCAAAGCAAGATTTGTAACCAGATATAGCCAAGACGGTCACAAAGTCCAGCAGGCTATTAAACAGCATTGGCACCTTCTCCAGATTGACCCAGACATCAAACCCTGGGTATCAGAAGTCCTGTTCTTCTCCTTCAGGAAATCATCGACACTTAAGAATATGCACAGCCCCTCATTTATTAAACCTAGCACCACAACTCAAACCAATTGGCTGCCGACAGCTCAAGCCAGTCATTTTTGCAAATGCAGAACATGCACAATGTTCCCATATGCCTACTCCACCAACACAATCAAGTTTAGTGACAGAGACCAGCACAAAATCAAACAATTCAAAAATTGCCGCTCAAAATGTGTGGTGTAAGTTATTAACTGTGTCTGTGGCAGTAAATACACAGGCAGCACCATAAGAGAGCTACACACCAGAATCAGGGAGCATCTCACCCGACTAAGCTCCCAGGACACCAAATATACTCTTGCCAGCCATTGGCAAACCGAGCACCAATTGGACAACTAAAGGGATATTTGCTTTACAGGATTGGGCCTGATACCACCCAGCAATCGAGGCGGTAACAGGGAGCTATACCTGCGAAAACAGGAAGCAAGATTCATCTGCAAGCACAGACTTGTGACCACTGGATTGAACAAGGACCATGAATTCAATGGGGGTCATTACTAGTGTGGCAGTAAGGGGTTAACGGTGCCGGTAAAGGTGCTGGAACCGTCAGCCCCTTACCGCCGCATTACGAGTCTGCTCGCGGGAACCCGCTAAGGACGCCTGGTTTTACCAGGAGCAGACCAGGGTGCAAACAACGGGCTCTTTACTAACAGGCCCGTTGTTAGCACCCTCCCCATTCCCATTGAGCCCTATGGGGGCTCTAATGGGGATGGGTTCCTTGAATGAGGAATTACCGGGCCCTCCAAGGTCGGAATGGCCCGGTAATTCCTCATTCAAGGAACCCAGACCCGGTAACCGGTAAGGGGGTAGCCATGCCACTAATAGCAGCATGGTTATCTCCTACCTCGTAATGAAAATCTTTCCATGAATGTAATGTATTTTGAAGGTGGAAGTGTTCACTCGCAGTCATCAGTTAGCCTTTGGCTTTCGGATACGCAGATACTTTGAGAGACATATCTTCAGATATACGTTTGAACACACCTATCCTCATACCCCGCCCACCACGCCTACCAGCCATCCCATTGTCACGCCTACTGCCATGCCTCCACTAGGAACCAGAAAAAAACTTAATACCACTGTGACCGCGCATCGCGCGCGCATCGCAAGTGGATCCTCAAGTGGCTTGTCTGTTGGGCTGCCGTGCTGCTACTTTCTCAGTTTGCTGCCTTTCTGCTGCGGACGCGTGTTTGTGTCCAGTCGGCCAGGAGAAGCCGGACATTCCGCAACGCATACCGTTGCCACGCTCTTTGTCAAAGTAATTTAACTTTTCTTGTGCATGTGCTTTTATATTTCTACAGTGCTTTTATTTATGGTTATGGTTGTATGCCTTACTACCAAAGCTCTTACTTCCTAACTTCCTTTATTTCTACTTTACTTCTCTAGTTTGAACACACCTATCTTCATACCCCACCCACCACGCCTATCAGCCATCCCATTGTCACTCCTACTGCCACGCCTCCACCAGGAACCGGAAACTAACTTAAAACCACTGTGACCACGCATCGTGTGCGCATCGCAAGTGGATCCTCAAGTGACTTGGCTGTTGGGCTGTTAGTGTGGTGGGCTAAGTGGCACCCCCCCTCTTTTAGTTAATCTTGTTCTGTGTATAGGCTGTGTGCTTAGGTATTACTGTGTCTGCAATGGTGCCTGGCCTGCGTAGTGGCCGCTTGACCACTATACCTTGCTCTAAGATTGTTAATGTTGACGCTTTGATATGCAGCGGGAACGCTGCTTACTCAGTTGTAGCCTCTTTGGGGAAACCTTCTTTTCCTGATTATTGTAATGTGGCACTTGAGGAGTGTATAATGAATCACTCAGCATCAGAAAACTGTTCATATAAGCATGGGCTTGCTGAGCAGTCCATAGCCGCAGAAGTTGCTGTAACCATTTGTCCGCTCAGCAGTTCTGAAGATTACAATGCTGCATCTGCATCTGATGATGTAGCAATGGCAGTAAAAGAGGTAAATGTCCTGTACAGCCTAAATTAGCCATCCACTAGTATAAATGATTAAATGAATAATTCAAACTCAGGTGGCGATGCTGTTAATGAAAAATTGGGTGATGGATCTGCCCTGACCTACGAATTAAATAAACAAATTCAGGCTTCGATTGGAGAACTAAAGCCACTAATTGATAAGAAATTGTTGTTTGATCGAGCAGCAAATTTGATATCCCCTATGTTTCCTCACCCACATGCCTTGCAATGTAAAGACTTACCTTATGATGCTAGTCCATGTTCTTCCCTTAAGCAAAAGGAAAGATCATCGGCCTTGTCATCATTACAGCAATCCTATCCTAAGTCTAATGAGGCTAAGAACAACTCTAGCCATAATGAACTTCAGTCGGAGGAGGGCAATAATATACCTTATACCACTTCGTCTTCTTGACAAAGGCCACGATTTTACACATATTGAGCTACGAGAAATGAATTGTACCTCGAATGATATATCGCATAAACTCAATCGCCTTGAGGGCTTTATGATGGCAAAAGAGGCGTTTTGCTCTGTTCTTTGTCCTTGTGCCATCAGTGCACACCAGCCACCCAATGTTACTATGAGACCACTTTCGGTTGAAAAAGAGACCCAGTGCTGCATCTCCAACACGAATGCGTTGACGCAGGGAGCCAACGATGATGACCTATGTCCTCCCTACATCGATCCTGCTGTGAGCCTTGTCATTTATGCCAATGATATTGACTCTAATAAACAGGATATTAGAGAGATTAAGCTTGCTTTAAATATAAATTCTTGTGCCTCCATGTCTGACTCTATGCCAGCACCTCCGGATAGTCCATCTGTCGTGATAAAAATGATCAAAGAGTTCACTAATGAGGAAGCTAATGAATGTGTTAAGAATGATAAATCTGTTTATTTCAAGGCGTTTAAGGAAAATCCATCTGAAAGCTAAAAAATGCACTGAAAAGCGCAGGAAGGACAAACAGTTGTTGAAGAAGGATAATATGAATCCCTCTGCTGTGGAGATGGTTGCTGATCATGTTCCAAAAAGCGAATTGCTTTCCTCCCAAGAAGACGACGCTATTGATGTTGATCAACTTCAGAAGGAAAGCCGGGCTTTATTATTGCATCCCCCCTCTCCTAAAATAATAATAAAAAAGAACAAAAATACCACTAAGGCCCCTGTCAGTGCTTGACTCAATGGTATGCAGATTAAGAATATCTGCACCCCGAACTTAGCAAGTAAAAATAAACCCAAGGTGAAGGATACAGTATCTGCAGTTCAGGATGATCTAGCTTCATAACCTAAACAAGAAGCCACGAAAACTCAAAATGGATTAGAAATTACTTTCCTTCAACGGGTATAAAATCTACCTCCAAATCAGGGATCAAGGCACCTGCTCCTGATGTTCTCAAGGGAAAGGCTAACTCTATTGAACTCCTAGAGTCCAATCAAATAGATACTCCTTCTTTGGGGATACATGCCGGTTCATCATATGCTGAGGTTTGTTGCAAGGACGCGCAGGACTCTAAATTATATGATTATCTGTGGCCCTGGTAAACATAGAGGCCTTCCCCACCCTGCTCTGATTGAGGTCCCATCTCTGCCATCGGTAGTACCTTCTGTGTCTTTACACAAGAATGTGCAGGGTGCCATGAGCATTGCTCAACATAATCCAACAAATCTATGCCAATAATTAGGACATAAATTAGCAGCCTCAATTCCACCAGGTCCTTTCTGTAATGATCAAATGAAGGGAACTATATCCGATCAACCATCATTTACAAGTATGATTCAGATCTTAAATTCAGCAGTAGAGAGTGGTGTCCTTTCCTCTCAATTATTAGCAAGAGAATTTAATCTAACTGAGGTGAATCGCTCGCAGCCGCAGACCATGAAGGATTCTCATTATGTTCCTCCGGTTTGTCTTATAAATTTGCCTCACTTTACTCCTCCAATTATCAAAAAGCTCCCTAAGGCCACCTCTGAGATCCTTGTGGTTTCCAACCTAAATCCTATAGTAACATCTCACAACCCAGCTCATTTAAAGCAACAATCTAATGGAGGGGCGGCTCGATCAGAAGAGCTTAACATCATAGGACTGGACGGGAACCCTGAAATCTTAAAGGGTGAAAGGATCAATAGGAACTTCTTTTTGGGAATATTAGCAAGGATACCCTCATTGCGCATCCTAACCTCGGCGGACTTCGATTGTATCGCCTTGGCGCACGAGAATAATCACAGAATGTTAGGATATGTATGTAATCCAATGGTGTTAAAATTAATTTGGAGCTTTAGATCAGAATTAAAGGATATGGGTTTTTGTCTTCATACCTTTAACTGTGAGCTTGAGGCCCAGGAATTCTTGCAGAAACCAGCTCCAAAGTCAGTTGATGTTCCGCTTAACGCAGCGCCGAATGGCACGACTCTGGAGCAAACTTGCATATCCCAGTTTATTGCAATGACAGCAGGAAAACAAAACTTAGCGCAGGTAGAGCCCTTTCTTCTTTTAAAAATGTATTAACTACAATTTAGCAAATAAAGAAACCAGGCTTAACCCTCATTTCTTGGAACTCATGTGGTCATCATGCACTTCATGGGTGGATGGACACTTTTATTGATGAAGCTTATCCTGATATCATTTTTCTACAGGAAACAATGGAGTACTATCGATTTGTCTCTAGGAGGGTACTATACTGTCTGCTGTCATGCAACTAAGGGCCTACTGGGACGTGCGATGGGAGGGCTTGCAATTGTAATTAGCAACAGGAATAACTGTTAATCGTCCCAAGCATATCTATCTCCTAATGTGGTAGCGATTGAAATGATTATGCACGAAAAGGTTGTGGATTGGCTGTTTGTGCCAATCTCTATATTGGAATCCACTGAAAATAACTTTAGAGGAGATGTTTGATGACTTGGATCAATGTTTAGAATGTATACACAATGTGAGATCCTTGCCCAAGATCACCATAGCGGGTGACTTTAATTCTCTATGTCTCATTAGCAATGTGGAGAATAATTACAATGGTAACACAGTGAAGCTTGGAGCTCAGAGTCGTGGTGCCAAATGGTTTGCTTACTTTGACACTTTGGAGCTATCCTTTGTAAGTAATCATGCAATGGGCCTCCAGCACACATGGTGTCGTGGTACCTGCACCTCAATGATTGACTTTTTTGCTGTTTCTAACACATTGCTGCATCTAGTCTCACCGATGCTGGTTCATCCAATTACTCCAGGGAACCATGTGCCTATTCTGTTAAATGTAACACTTTCACATGATTTCCATAGTATTAATCACTTGCTTCCTCGAAATGAAATCAATCGACCCAAGTTATCAGTGAGGGGTAATCCTGGTTTATGTAAGCGAATAGCAGAGAAAGTAAAATCTGAATATACTATCGCCTCACTGCACTGGGGTCCACACGTATCACCATTTGTTAAAGAAGGAATTATAGGTGAGATCATTACCCCTGCTATACAAGCTATTCAGGTAAAACCTTCAACAAAAGGTCCATCCCTGCCTCAAAAATTTGATTCTGAGACGCAGATTTTAAAACGCCAAAAAATAAAAAACACTTGCGCCCTATTAAAAAGTTAAACAACTATGTCCATTTTAAACTTGCTAAAAATAGAATTCTAATATACAAAAACAAACTGAGACTTTTGCGGAAAGTGAAGTCAAATGAGCTTAATTGTGAGATCGTACGCAAATTGTGTATGCATGACACTAAATACATATGGTCCATTATTCGCAATACCACTCCCTCTAAAGGAGCCTTTAATGAGAATATAATACCGGCGCACATATGGGTCGCTTATATTTCAGAGAAATGTTCTATTCCTACTCGTCTCAACTCGAATGAGTTTGTGTTGGGTTATCAGTGAAATGGGATATTTTGAATTGGTCCGAGGATGACATTGTTTGGGCAATTAATAAATTATCTCACTCTAATGCACCGGGTCCGGATGGCATACCTTCATGCATGTACAAAGCCAAACCGGCTGTATGGGCAACCATATCTAAGATCAAGTTCGATGTAATTCTTAAAACCGGTAATATACCAGAGCTATAGGGCACGTCAATCATTGTTCCAAATTACAAGAAAGGTAATGCATTGGATCCCCGCAACTACCGACCCATTTCGCTCATTTACACAAGCGCAAAGATTTTTGTGAGCCTATTATTGCATGAGCTTGAAAATTATATTACAAGTAATAATATCCTTGCTAAAGCCCAGATAGGTTTCAGAAAGGAGATGGGCACTTCTCTGAATGCAACTCTGATGGCCATTTCTAACACGAAAAATAAAGGAGCATACACCGTATATACTGCAAGTATCAACCTTTCCTCTGCCTTTGACTGTGTGGTAAGGAAATTACTTTGGTCTAAATTACTTTTATTGGGCATTCCTCCTGTACTAACATATTGGTTAATAAGTTTGCATTCGAACAATACCTATAATGTAAAGCTGTCAACAGAAGGTGCTATTACTGAAACCATTAAAACTTACATTGGTCTTAAACAACCTTGCAGCGATTCTCTTTTCAAACTTTATCTTTGCGAACAGTTATGGAAGGAGCTTGGGATGTACCCAGTGAGAATTGACACACTTAGACTTCATTGGCTAGCATTTGCTGATGATTTGCTTATAATGGACACTACTCGAGCTGGCCTTCATGCTAAATTGGTCTGAATTTGAAAAATAAACCTATAATCTAAATCGTGTTCCTAATGTTAGCAAAACAAGTATTTCAATTCTCCATGCTGGTAGAAAAATAAAATCATTCAGATGGAAAATTGGTGAACTTGTAGTACAACTACAAAATAAGATTTGCTACCTTGGATACCAACTAAGTAGCAACTCTTCCATCTGGAAAGAAAGACTTAACCAGAAAGTGCGTCCGTTAAGAAGCCAAATGAAGCTAATTTTTATAAAATATTGCCAATTCTCTCTTATCCCTCTATGTGATTTTTTAACTATAAAAGTGCAAGCGGCTCTTATTTACATTCTGGATATATGCCCTTTTGATTTAAGCTCCTATCTCGACTCTCTGCAAGGTCATCTACTTAAAGGAGCTCTACACATAGCACTGTCAATTCCCAACTGTGTGATCAGGCATGAGTTAAGTCTCATATCATTATCTTGCAGAGTGTTATGGCGCTCGTTGTCGAGCTATGAAACGTTTTTGAATCCTCCAAACAATTGCTTATATAAAGATCTGCAATGTCTGATGGAAGAAAATTCAGTGGGTTCCATTAATAGGTTTAAAACCTGTATGCAAGAGATCATAGACAGACTTGGGGTAACACACAATGATCTATGCATCAGACCTGCCTTTGTTAAAAAGATTTTTTTTTAAGAAGACTGGATACGAACCATGGATCAATTGAAACTCTATTCTTCGTATTTAGAATATGCCAAATTCTTACGGAAGCATTTACCTTGTAATCCCTATGTTGCCCTATTTCCTTGCTCTGCTATCAGAAGCTTATACATGCATTTTAAGATGAATCAATTTCGTAGCAAAGAATGATGTCAACACTGGGCAGGCATGAGAGAACGTATGCAATCTATGGAATGTAGGTTTCCTCACAGCATGGAACCATATGAAACCCTGCAACATTTGGTGCTAGAGTGTTCATATTTTAAAAGTTTATAAAGGATTTTATTGATGAAATTCGTTAGCACGGAATTTGTTGATTGCACTGAATTTTCATGGGACAGACTCATGAATGGTACACACCCATTAATTTTAGCATTAGGACATTTCTTAAAGATTGTGGAAAAATAACTTGTTCATTTTGAAATTCAAGATGACATCAGTCAATCCTGATATATGAATTCAATTTAAAAGGTGTTTTTAAAAGTGCCTAAATATATGTTGTGGTAAAGGGTAAATGTGTGCCATTTTATGAATGTAAAGATGTTTAATGCTGTTTTATGGTGTTTTACGTGAATTGTTATTTTGTGATAATAGTAAATGTGTTTTTTTTGTAAAGGTTTACTTTAAACCAAACACAAATAACAAAATATATATATATATTTTGTAAATCTCTGCATACAATGATGTAACAGTTACAATGTAAGTAACTTGGGTTCTTGCATGCATCACAGTGCCACAGAAACACACCTACATTGTTTACACCCAACCTGGGAGCAGACATAATGAGCCCTCTTATTTTCACATTATTACCCTTGCAACTTGAGGCTCCGCACCACTACCAGCACACATCCAACCCTCTGGGGCTTCTTTCATTTAGTCTGTTCCTGACAGGGTCGGACTGGGACAAGAAATAGGCCCGGACACCCAAAAAAAAGTGGCCCACCCATTGCCTCAAAAAAGTGTCCCACCCCTCGCCTCAAAAAGTGGCCCACTCCTCGCCTGAAAAAAGTGCCCCTCAAACCATCATCCGTGAATCACGTCAATTCACGACTTTACAGAAAATGGTACTTATGGAGGGTTGATGTGTTTGTTGCATGTTATGTTTTGTGTAAACACTTGAGAAAGTGATAACATTCCTTTTGTTCTTTTTTTTTAAAAAAAAACATCATCAAATAGGTAAATACTTATTTTGCAGAACCATACTCAAGAATGTCTACTAGTTGCCACCAGTAGTGAAAATAGAGTTGCATTTAATAAGCAGTACTGCCAAATGACACCGCAAAGAACCTTGCCAGTTGTATTTGTGCTCACATTTTACATTACAACACAACTCATAAAATAACATAACAGATATGTACCACTCCAAAGTTAAACTGCATGCACACCACAGATATTCTCAAATGTCCCAGCTGCACAGTATATATACACCACTTCAAATGGCAACAGTACATGGATCTGCAACACAACTGCAACAGTGTACCACTATACAGCATAACAAACTGCACCAGCACACAGCTCTCCAGCATGGCAGCACCACACAACTCTATAGCAGTGCCTACTGCAACACTGTGTGGATATACAGCACTCCAGAGCACGGCACACCTCTATGAACTACAAAATTCAGCACAAATGAAGCAATAAGCTGGCCTGCTGCAAGGCGAGTGAGACGAGATGCAGCCAACAAATAATCACTTGAAGCTGAGTCAGAGTCCAGGCCATCATGAGCCGACAGTGGGGGAGTGAAAAGACTTCTCATAAAATTCATTGGAGGCTCTGGGCTTGTAAATTGCCCACTTTTCACAAAAATCGGTCTAGTGATTTCGGATTTGTTTTTTTAAAGACACACGAATAATAGAGTTTGGCCGAAGCAGGCTTGCAAGGTACCAATGAGGAGAAAAAGGAAGGGCCGGTGCCTTAATAATGTTCTTTCACATCTACCATGACACACTCACTCTTCATACCCTTCAAAGAGATAATGAGGGGCCCTTATAAAGACGCTGTCTCTCCCCCACCCCACAAACAACGGCCTGCCTGCCGGTTATGTGTTTGTTTTGGTATGCCTCCCCAGTGATCTCATCATGCCACCCCTATGAAAAATTTCTGGGGGCGCCACTGACTGATGTACAACCTAAAAACTCATACAGCCGTGTACAACGAACAACGAGGAAAGCGCTTGTGGCCCAAACGATTACACTACTGTGCACCCGGGAGACAGAGTACAAGTGCAACCTAAAAACGTACACAGTTGTGTGCGCAGCGGGATTTAGCGCACATACCAACATAGGACTCACAGCAATATACACGGGGAGAACAAAGAATGCAACTCCGTGAATCAGGAGGTAAGGGGCACATGTGCAATGAGAAATTCAGAGCATGTATAACCGCAGGAATTACAGAACTGTGCCACTAGGAAAAGGCATGCAAACCAGCAAACCACACAGACCGTGTGCACCTGGAGGGCCATTAACACCTAAGGATTTACACATTGTTGTGCACTGCCAGAGGGTGGATGCACCATCAATCACACATCTGTGTAAGCTCTGCGTTCAAGAAGTAGGAAAGCGCGCAACCCAAGAGATAATGCAACTGGTGTTGGGAGACAGAGCAAACGAAACTCACAAATCTACACCCTTTTGCACTGAGAAAATGGGTGCAAAGTTACAAAACACTATGCGCTTAAGAGGAGATAGGACGTGCAGTCTGATACTTTACAAATTTTAGTGGTGCTGGCAGATGCGATGCAGCTGAAACCAATGAAGCAACTGTGTACATTGGGAGATGGAGCATATGTATGCCTGGGAATACATGCAACCCAAGGAATTATTCAAGATATGCTTTACACTTAAAACACAATAAATTACTCTGTGAGTAGGTGGAAATGCAACTAAATACGTACACAACTGTGTGCACTGGGAGAGAATGGGTATCGGGGCCCAAGGAATCACACAACTCCGCAGAGAAAGGGTTAATGTGCAGCTCAAAAAATTTACATAACTATGTATACTGGCCTGGGAAAGGTGACTGTTGAACTTACAGATGCGCACGCTGCGGTCTCTAGGGGTGCGGAGGGAGTATCATATGCTTGATGCTTCACAAAACCTACAACTGTATGCCTGGGAAAATGAACTTACTGTGCACAATGCCGTGCAGGGAAGCGCCAGTGACTGCGCCCCTCCAATGCCCCTACTCCACTCACCATACCACGATCCTGCCTATGTTATTCTGCCCCTCACTGTCCTCGCCTGCACTCTCTCGTGGGGCCTCTATCTACCCCATGCTGGGGTGAAGGCGCTGGCAGAGCAGGACCAGCGGGCGCGCTGCCATGGTGCTGCTGTCAGGCGTGGGGTGCGAGGACGGGGGCTAAAGCAGCTCTGCCATTATAATACAAATCACTGGGAGGGAGCAGGTTGGGCAGAGGCAGCCCCGCCCAGCCCTGCCGCTCCCTCCCAGTGTTTTGTAATACCGAGGGCTGGCTGGCGCCATCGTGTCGCAGCCTGCCGCATTCATCAAAGAAAGGTAACACTTCAGTGTTACTTTTTTTTTATGAATGCAGCGTGCTAGCGCCGGCGGTGCTGCAAAGGATCTTGCAAGTTACAGATCCTTTGCAACCTACGCGTCCGGCGGTGGCGAGGCCCTTGGGGCCGGTTCCTGAAACCCACGCCTGGGCCGGCCCACGGTGGGCTGTAGGAACCGGCCCCCAGGGCCTCGTCATGATTTCGGACCGGCCACGGGCCGATTGGCCGGTGGGCCAATCCAACCCTGGTTCCTGATATGGCCTTGTGATTCACACTGAACACCTGGCCCAAATACCCCCACCTATAGAGGTTCTATACATCAGGGTGGCACACACCAGCTGACACTGGGGCATCACATCTGCCTAACCATGTCAGCAGAGTTTCACCATCCAACCTCTTTGCTACAACCCTTCCTTACCTGCCTTATGCATGAACAATTGTTCCTTTATACATACGGCCCTATTCGCCCTCACCGCTTCGGACGTTATAACAAGCCTTGCCATCTCTCCTTTATGCAGGGGGCCTTCTCCATAAAACCTGCAACCTCCAACCTCCTATCTTCATCAATTCCGCTACCAGCATTCCCCCTTTTCCACCGCCCAGCTGGAATTAGTAGCAATCAGCCACTCCCTGGTACCTAAGGTGGCCCCCCCTTAATTGGGCAGGCTCATCTAACTCATTGTCATCTCAGGCAACATACTCTCTTTACCCTACGTGCACTGCATGCCTACTTACCAATTAACACGTGGAGGATCATTTTATATTTTCTGCATAACTGGCTATATAGTTATTATACATTACGTTTTTTAGACCAGCATCAAATTAGCAGCCCTGCACTCATTAGGCCACACCCTAGCTCACACGTGATCACATGGTTACGGAGGTGGCCATATATAGGAGCTCTAATCATGGCATCCATCACTGAACTCAGTGCGGCTGCCAGGAGACTCCAACATGAGCCCTACTAGGTAAGAGTTTGTGAGTACATGTCACGGTGAACTTATGCTTGTTTCTTTTTTGTTTTCATTTGGTTTGCTTATAACGTACTTTGGTGTACTGTTATTCATGGTGACAGTCGGGTCTCCATTAATACTGGCCCACAACAGGTGGAGATCAGTCTCCTCTATCTCCTCTGTGTCGCTCACCCCCTTTTTCCATCTTCAGACTCACGGAGCAAAGCGGCATTTACATTTGCTGTCTGCTCACTGCGGGGGCTCACATACATATTCTGTGAACCTTTACAGGAAGTTTTTACCTAGACGTTCTATCCTAATGCACACGCTGATAGCTGGAAGCACCACAAGGTTCATCCTATATTCTGTACCTCCGTACAGTAGTGAAAATGGGCACTTGCTTGAAATCTGAGCACACGCAGCCTGGTTTTTCAGCCTTCACAGGGCTACTCACCAACCTGCACAACTTGCTACCAACGTAGTGTTCTCCATAGGGCTTGTAATTATAACTTTAATTGCACATATGACCATGTGATTTCCTCCACCTAGCCGATCATGCACCTTCAGTTAAATGCCACATCCTCAAGCCCTTTTGCCACTGGCTTCCACCTTAGAGCTGCAAATGGGCTGGCTCAAGCTCCTTAGTAGTGTCTTAGATTAGCAACCTTACTCCTCCAGGGGTGACATCCCATAGGCCTTTCTACTGGTCACACAGAGCACACAGGGCACGTCCCCATTCATTTCACCACTAGGTTACAGACCATGACACCCACGCCGCACACACGGCATTACCTCTTTAATTCACACAGGCAATGACCCAGTCATGCCTACATAGTGACTCAAACCCGGGGCACCGGCATGACATTTTGCATCTCTCCAGCAATCCGAGACACACATGCACTTGCAAACTTGACTTACTGCAGGCAATGCTCCCTCTAAGCTGTGTGCATGTGTGCTTGCCCAGCTCCCTACTGGATGCCGCTCAGAAGAATTTTAGCAGCACACACAGACCATTCCCACCTATTCTAAAAGATTTATTAAGGCACAGGCCACAACAAGTAGCTAATATTTGCTTTCTCTCAAAATAAACCTAAATTATACTATTTTTCTTCATTGTTATTGACTTAATCATCATGCCTCCTTGGGGCCACCTCTTACTAGTGTTATCACAGTCAATTATATTGATGTCTTCTGTGTTCTTTCTCGTCCTAGTACTTTTGGCTTTAGGCCCTATGTCACAACAATACATACGTTTGCTTTCAATGTGGTGGCTCTGCACATTAGGGAGGGCTACGGAATGTCGGGGAGTAAAAACATTCAATGGGATGTCGATCGTCCTTATCCCCAGAGGGGCGTCCCTCCTCATGAGGTCCTCCCACATTAAATCACCCGTAGGGTGACTATTGGGTAGCGGCTGCACCTCCTTAGCCTCATGGAAAAGGGCACCTCCTTGGGGAGAAGTGACAACACCATGTGAATCTCCACAATAGCTAAATGTCATGGTCAGCGTCTTCTACTGTAGCTTTGGTAATATTACCCTATAAGTGGAGAGCAGCATTGCAATACCATTTATTTAGCCTGCAAGCGATGATAGAACTCTGCCTGTCATTATTCATATATGAGGACAACAATATTCAGTAACTAGAACGCTTGTAACATGTGCTATACAAAAATGATTTCACTGAGCACTTGCACAATCCTACCCAACAACTGAAATGCATGGTATTTTGCAAACAATCTTGTATGCACTTCACAGTAATTGTGCACATGCAGATGTATGACATTTTCTTGAACTACACATAATATCATTGTGAGGCTTTGAAGTTGATTTGCTTGGAAAGTATTGTGGGTATGCAAATATTCCAGTTAGTGTTTTACTGATACAATCCCTACACTTTTTACAAAGCCCTTTCAACCAATATTGGAGGCTAGTACAGGAGCCGGGGTTCGGTAAGGGAGGAAGTGCACAGGACTGGCCTATAAGGCAATAGGCCCATGTCCAATCCAAAAACGCAAAATGCAGGTGTGGCCCGTTTTTTTGGTGAAAGTGGGCCACTTTCTTGGCCAGTGTGGTCCAGTTTGATGAATTACTTCACTATGTGGCTAATAGTTTTGACCTGTGTTGCTGAATAAATATTCTTTAAAATGCACAATTTACATGACATTTTATCAAAAAACTTCCCCTTTGGTGCTATTCAAACAGTGTCACAAAAGGAATTAATAGCCATTTGCAACTGTGGTCCACTTTTTCATTGGCGCCCAAGACAATTGTATGCCTCATTACCACCCTGACAGGAGAACACTCCTTCGGGATGAAGAACAAATCAGCAACTTTCAAAAACAGGACAGTACAGTGAAGGACCTGTGTGGCGTTTGATAAAGGAAAGGAAACTATAGTAATATTCTACGAAACTGCACCTTCTATTTCTTTCTATGCTCAGCTGCTCAGGGCTTTTCAATATAATCATGTGTTTGCATCTTGTTCAAATGATAACAGTGAATTTCAGAAGAGGAGTCCCTAGTTAAAGAAGAAGATACTCAATATGTTGTACCTGTGAGCATTGTTGTTATTGACTTAAAAGGGAAATATATGTGATTTTCTTCAACAAGACACAGGATTACAAGCAGTGCTACATTATTTTACGCCATACAAATTTGTCAGTTAGGATATTTCATGCTTACTAAAATATTCTCTTTCCCCATAAAGTTTCACTTGAGATCGACAGTCAAATTTAAGTAATATTACCTGAGCAGGGTGGGCATTACCGGGCCAGCTTTGTTTGGGCCAGCTGTTACAAGCCCAAACAAAGCAAAGGCTTTAACACAAGCCACAGGATATTACCAGGCCCGCTTGTGCAGGAGGGACCCCAGCCGGCCCATAGGACTGGGGTTTTCCCAAATGGCACTTTAAGATGGAATAGCAGCACCCGTGAGATGGATGGGGATGCAGATTAGTACTCAAGCATCAAATCAATAATGACAACTCAATGGTTTGGCAAAGGGAGTCCGTTTAATGACAAGTACAAAAAACGGGGAGTTCAGAATATCAGCAGTTGCTCGATCTTCCTTCTCACTTCAACTCTGATGAACTCCACAAGAATCGTATCCTTTATACAAAAAACTTGTCATCGCTAACGTAAAATGCTAAAAAATGTTGCATGCAGAGGCCACCAGGGGGCGCAGGGAAGGTGGCCGCCAGATCTATCAGCTCCCCATATGGCCCTGGGATAAGCGTGGAGTAATAAGGGAATAAGGAATGTTGCCCTTCCTAAGTAAGGAGAATCTGTCGTCGGAATTCACAAGGATTCCAGAGACACCCGACTGAGCCCTGGAAGCGCCCCATAGCCGGAGATATTCGCTCAGGAATGCTGGCACTTCCCCTCCCCCTTCCAGACCTGCGACGCTCAAAGGCCGGAGACACGGAGCTGCTTTCCACCTGGCAGCGGGCGAGTCTCGCGCCACAGCCGTCCCGCTGATCCTACGCTCCACAGCCTTGCCGGGACACTCAGCGGAGAGGCCAGAGCTTACCCGGGGACCCTGATCGCGGACCCCTGTTCATTGACGGCCTGCCTGCCCTCCACGCACGGCACGGGGAGAGGGGCGGACCGAGGCATAGTGCAGCCAGAGGTGCGCCTGGGCTCCTATTATCAAAGGAGCTCCAGTGATGTTGCCCCACTACCTGTGCCCCCACCAGCGACTCCTCTGACCTGCTCGGGCTGTCACGGGAGCGTGCCCATGCCCCACCCTCTTCTCTCCCCCCCAGCCTAGGGCCTAACACCGCTGAGCTTCCGGAGGAGTCCTCTGGAACACCTAAAGAACACGGCTGCCTGGGGCTGCCTCCTAACAGACCCAGGACAACGTGGGAGCGCGCCTGGGCCACCCAGCCCGTTAAAAGCCCTACAAGGTGAACCACCTTGGCTGAATAGCCTCAGGAAGCGGGACTCACCAAAACCTGCCCTCCCCAGTGACAGGGAACACATCATACCCCTGTGAGGGAACTCCTTGCCTCGCCTCACCGCCCCACCCCCACTCCTGGGAGACAGCCCTGGTCAACAGCACGGGCCCCCTAGGGGCCACTACCCCAGTGACCCCACAACGGGACCTCCAGGCCCATGGTGGCCTAACCGTGAGTACCAACAGCCAGCAGCGACAGTGACGCAGTCCGGCCCCCCGGGTACTGCTCCCCCTCACCATACTTGGGAGGCGCAGACAGGGGAGTGCCAGAACAGGAGGAATCCCCCGACACCGAACCTAGAGGCGCAAATAGGTAACTGCCTGGGACTCTAGCTAGACTGATATACAAGGAACCAGAGCACCCCCTGGGTACAGAGGCAAACTCAAGAATTGAAGGAGCAAAGTACACCAACGCTTGCAAAAGTTGGGCCGTGTGACACGTGGGAACCCTCTACAAGTGAAATAAGCCACAAAGACTCGCCTACCACGCAAATCTACAAACAGGTGGAGGCAAAGGAGTAGGCACTGGGTCTGGGGAGATATCACTGGATACACTAAGGAACCACAGGGATCGAGGGGCAGAAGCACCTCATGAGTTGGAAAGAAACCCCAGCAAAATTCCAATTCACACCCGGAGACCTAGCAATGGGGACTGGTATCTCATCCACACCTGCACCCGACATGAACACCATGCAGAATAACATCCAGACGATTCTTGACGAAATTAGGGGTATGAGAACAGACATGGGTGCCAAGCTGGCTGACCTCACCACCCAAGTCTCCACACTGGAGGACACAGATGGAGGCAAGGTTCAGAAAGATACAGCGCCGGGAGGGCGAGCTCCGTCTCAAGGTTGACGACATGGAAAATCGTGAACAGAGAAGCAACCTGCAGATCTTTGGCCTGATGGAGGTGGAGGGGGAGACCCAGGTGGGCCTGGAGGGCAAGGTACAGAATATCATCAGGATCGTCCTGGGAACTGATTCTGGGGAAACCGTCCTGATCGAAAGGGTTCATTGAGTGGGTGGTGGCTGAAGGGGCCCACGCTCAGTGCTGGCGAGATTCCACTACTATAGAGACAAAGCAAGGATACTCGAAAGGGCAAGAACTCTGAGAGACATACAATACGACAACTCCAGGGTGGCAATCTGCCAAGACCTGTCCGCCCTCACGCTGCAGATGAGGAAAAAATGTGGGGCAATTACCAGATGGCTACAGGAGAAGGGGGTCCGGTATCGCTGGGGACACCCATTCTATTTAGGGTTTGAGTGGCAAGGTGAGAACCACCAGCTCGTGACGGAAGAAGACATCCAAAGAGCCACTGATGAGCTGGTTGGGGATTCCCCAGGAACATCTAGGGAACAGAATGGGTCGGACAGGGACCCAAACAGGGACCCAAACCGGGCCACACAAGGCCCTGATCTAACTCAAGGGAAGCGCAAAGTGAAGGGCACTCGGAAATTCCAGAAAACCAGGCATCCCCCGGCGGGTCGCAGAGGACCCACATGATCATAAGGTAAAAATGATGATGTTATTTTCTGTAATGCAATCGCTTACACGACCCTCGGGGCTCCTCCAGGTTGAGGAGAATCATATGTTGCCTGTGGGTGTTGCCACTGTTGGCGAGATTTCTGTTTAATGGGCATAATATAAAGTTTGAGGCCCATCCAATGAAAGCGCTGAGGTGTGCTGGTTTTCGGAGGGTATTTGCACTCAATCTCCAAGACTGAAGAGACCCTCTCTGACTCACACTGAAAGCTAACGTGCGGTGGAACTCACAGTTGGTGGGGCATGTTGGAGGGGGTCCACCACGGGGACTTAGACCCCAACCAAAATCGGGAAAAGTTCTTGAACGAAAAATGGGAAGGTGCGTTCCGCATCACTTAATCTCCCGGGGCCAGGGAAGCAGCCCTGGTGGTTCATTGACTAACCCCGATGTCGGTCGGGCGATGGGGACGAACGCCTTTCAAAATGGGTAAGGGAGACAGGGAACAAGGGATGGGGAAGGGGAGGGACAAAGGGAATGGGGCCACCATGCCATGGAACTGTGGGTCAAGCAAAAAGATGATACAGGGGGAACACACTGAAATTTCAGAGGGCAAGGGTAGTGATAACCATGGTTGAAGGACGGATTGGTACGCTCAACGTTAAGGGCCTAAACTCACAAAACAAGTGCTCTCTCACATGCAACATGTTACGCAAACAAAAACTGATAGTCCTCTTCCTACAAGAAACACACTATAGGAGGGTGAAGGAGTCGACGATAAAAGGAAAGGAGATAGGCAGAAAATGTTGGGCCCCACACAAATCCTCAAAGAAGGAGGGAGTAGGTATTCTCCTTGGTAAATCACTGCATCTCACTGACGTTGAAACGAAAAGGGGCTTTGGGGGTAGATTTCTGGGGATCAAGGGGCTGTCTCAGGGCACACGAGTCACATTGGCCACTCTGTATGCAGCAAACGTTGGCCAAATCAGGTTTATTCATAAAGTGCTTAAAGTGTTGGACGAATGGGCGGAGGGGGCGATGATCCTGGGTGGAGATTTCAACCTTATCACAGACCCCCGATTAGACTGGTGGTCCGCCAGAGGGACGGGGCCGAAAGCTCCCAATAAGGATAACCTTGCCATGAGGGACCTCTTACAAGAATATTATTGGGTGGATGTATGGCGAAAATGCTGGAAAACTCCTGGGGGTTACACGTTCTTCTCCCCCCCTCACCAAACATATACCAGAATTGACTTACTACTGGTATCGGAGGAAGGAGGAGGTTGGAAACCCCACAGTTGAGACAGTGACATGGCCGGACCATGAACATCTCGTTATGGAATGGCGATTACAAGACACCCCAAAGTCATACAGGTGGCGCTGTAACGACACCCTCATGAGAGACCAGGTGTTCAAGGAATTCCTATGGAAAGAAATGGAAGCCTTATTTGTAACAAATGAGACAGGGGGGATCCCAATGGCCACAGTTTGGGAAGCGGCAAAGGCCACCTTCCGGGGTCTACTTATTGCAGAGGGCTCGAGGAGAAAGTGGGAGAGAGCGCTAATAGAATCTAAACTCTGCGAGGACCTACGGGTCATGAGGGCACAGCTTATTAAGGGCAACATAGACCGTGAAAACCTCCTGGGTGAAATGAGAGATAAAAGACAGGCCCTACACACAATCTTAATTGGTGAGCTGGTAAAAAAAATGAGATATACAAAGCAGAGATATTATGAGAAGGGAGACAAGGTTGGAACCCTCTTGGCACACAGGCTGAGTGGAAACCGGGCGGGTAGACAGGTAGAGGGGGTCAAGGATGGAGCGGGTAACACCCAGACAAAAACCGAACACACAGCCGAGAAATTTGAAGGGTTTTATAAGGCACTCTACACTAATCAAGATGGTGAATCATTGGACGCGATTCGCAGATATCTCGAGGACCACCTCCTGCCCAAGCTCACAGGCTCAGAAAGGGAGGCATTGCAAAGGGAAATATCAAAGGAAGAGGTGGAGAGGGCCATTAAAAGGCTAAAAGTGGGTAAGACCCCAGGGGTGGATGGATATACAGCCGACTTCTAGAAAGAATATCAATCGGTGCTGATACAACCGCTAACCAAGTTGTTTAATCAAATTAAAACCCTGGAAACCATTCCAGCGACATTCCTACAGGCCATGATCACAGTGATACCCAAGCCCGGCAAGGACCCGGTGGAGTGCGGCTCTTATAGGCCCATCTCGCTTCTGAACACAGACGCTAAGATCTTTACCAGGATCCTGGCGACACACCTAGAAAAGTGTCTCCCCCAACTGATCCAACCTGATCAAGTCGGTTTTTTATTGAACAGACAGGGGGCCGACAGTATGCGCAAAACCATACATATACTGAGCTCAAAAGGAGTTAGAACAGAGGGAGCTCTCCTCCTGTCTCTAGACGCAGAGAAGGCATTCGACAGGGTGAGCTGGGCCTTCATGGAGGGTGTTCTATCGTCCTTGGGGATGGGACCTAAATGGCGGGGGTGAAAGACGGGCCTCTACTCTCACCCTTTAGCAAAAGTGGTAGTAAATGGGGTTGAATCAGAAGCCCTTCCACTGGGAAGGGGCACGAGACAGGGGTTCCCGCTATCACCCCTTATATACGCACTGATAATGGAGCCCTGGGCCATAGCGATCAAGGGGAACGATAAAATCCAGGGTATTAAAATAGGGGAAATCAACTATAAGATAAGCCTATTTGCCGACGATGTCCTACTATATCTTTCCAATCCATCCCAATCTGTCCTTGAGGTGCTGAATAGCCTGGAACGATACGGGACCCTCGCGGGCTACAAGGTAAATTTGGAAAAGTCAGTCGCATTTGTAGCAGGCCAGCTTAATGAGGTAGAGAGTCAATATATTGAGGATCTCCCGTTTTGTAAACAAGCTGAGGGACTCTGTCACCTGGGGATCCAGATACCATCAGACCTGGCAGACCTTTTCAATGCAAATTACCCTCCACTGTGGTCGGCAGTCAAACGAGACCTGGAGCAATGGACAAAGTCCGGCCTCTCATGGATGGCCCGCCTCAACTCCATTAAAATGGTGATCCTCCCTAAATTTGTATACCTATTTCAAATGCTGGCGACCCAGATACCGAAGCTGTTCCTTCTAGAGGTCAAGCGGGCCCTTCTCCGCTACCTCTGGGTGGGAAAATCCCACAGAATCGCCTACGACACACTGATAAGGCCCAAAGATGAGGGTGGCGTTAACTTCCCAGACCTAGACACATATTACAAGGCATCATAACTGCGCATTCTGGTTGACCACTTGGTGAGGGACCCAAAGAAACAGTGGTTAGTATTGGATAATGTGCTTTTCTCTCCGGTCACATTAGACCAGTGGCTATGGGTCCCCAAAGCGCGCATCCCAAGTAGTATTCTGAAGCATCCAGTCCAGGGGGTGCTATGGTCCATATGGAAAGAGGGGGCTACCTCAGATGGCTCACGACATGGCCCTCGCCCCTAAGCTGCATCTGAGCTCCCCCACTCTGGGATGGGATCAACAAACCATTAGCCTTCCAACAATGGTATGAGGCAGGTTTTAGCAGAGCTGGGAAGCTTTGGGTGGAGGGGGTATTTACATCCATGGGAGATCTGAAGGATGCCTGGGCCTCACCAACCTCTCTCCCTTTCGATACTTGCAGCTCAAAGGTGCCCTTACTGAGAGCAGGTGGGGAGACACTCTTAGGAGAGATTTAACAGACTTTGAGAAATTTCTAATCACATATAAAGGGACTAAAGGGGGGATATTGCGGCTTTATGGCCTTTTGCTGTTCTCAGCCCCGCGGAATCCCCCATCCTCCCATGTACAATGGGAAAAAGACCTAGACACTCCCATCACCGAAAGGAGGTGGACCAAGATTTGGAGACGGGCCAACCGCTCCACGGCCGCGCCCCAATACCACCACCAGGCCCTGAAGCTGATTCACAAATGGCATTACCCCCCACAGAGGATAGCCAGGATGAGAAAAGGCTACGATCCTCACTGCTGGAAGTGATGGAAGTGTCATGTAGTACAAACCTATTGGAGTGAGGTCTTGTCTTGGATAAAAGAGGTTGACGGAATCGAAAGAACCCTATCCCCTTGGCTAATGTTGTTTGATATTGAGGTAGAGGGGGGTCCAAAGGTGAAACACGATCACATGCTGCATGTCATGCTAGTTGCGGCTTGATGCTGCTGGGTATAAAAACGGAAATCACCCCGACCCCCCGGAGAGGGAGAGTGGGTCTCTAAAATACGGGCAAAATACGACATGGAATTCTTGACCCATTTGATCGATGAATCTAAGTCTAATATCGAAGGGCTATGGCTTCCCTTCTTTGATAAATGTGGGAGAACAGCTTGAGGTATAAGAAACATTTTAGATGGACTGCCAGACCTGAACATTGCCTTCTGGGCACCCCTTCCCGGTGCCTGGAGAGGCCTGATAGGATGGAGGATGCAGTTCTTGCACACTGGGCCCTACGTTTTGAGCACCCACTTTTGGACTACCTTTCGTTTACAATGTGTCTTCAAATATTGTGTTGGACCCTGCTGTTACTATCATCCAATTACCCATGGTGTGGGAGAGGGAGGGGGGAGGGGGAAGGGAGTAGTAGGGAAAAAGTTGTGATTGGATTTCTATTTACTTCAATGGTTGTATTACTGTTTTATTAATGTCATAACCATAAAAACTTTAATAAAACCGAATTTTCAAAAAAAATGTTGCATGCAATTCTATTGGTTTTAGGAAGGTAACTTTACTATAGGTGCTATATCTGTATATGATAGTGGAGTAAAATGATTGGATAACTAGAGTCAGGTGGGGCATCTAAGCCCTTCCTTCAGAATGACTACTGTGGACGTCACTAAAAGTACCACGTCTCATTGGTTCTACGAACTATAGGATCCTAGATTACTTGGTACATTGTGATTGGGTTGCTACCACGTCACCTTGTACTTTTCCACTTTGCTTAGCAGCATGCAGTCGACCAGGTGCAGGGTGCCCGTCAGCTCCCCTCGCCTCCCACCAACCAGTACCTCCATTCATCACTGACCCACTGGCCATGTGTCAATTAGTTCTAATTTGTAGGCCTCGTTGCTGCCTCTCTGTCTGGGAGAATTCGGATATCTGTGTTTGGCTCAGGGCTGCACATAGGTATGAAGGCCCCAACTCTTCTTGCTTGGCAGGTCTCGTGTTTTAGGCACCATGAAATCATCTCCATCTCCATGTAATTTATGTATTTGATTTTAGCTTTCTGTCCACCAAATGCCTTCTGCTGCTTATCTCGACTCCTTTGAACAGGATCCTCCGCTCTTGGTGTAATAAATTGTATTAGCCTGTGTCAGCTAAGATGACCTTGGTTTCTTTGCACGGGTCTCATGCATCTGAGTTTCGTTTCTGTCTTTGACTTCGATTCCAGTGTTTGAGGGCCTTATCTCCTGGGGCCTCTGGTAACTTTCGGTTGTTTCTGCCCTTCTGCAAAGTGGACATATATGTCATATAAAGTGCTCCTTTTGAGGTAGATATGTATATGTGGCGCTTGCGGCATCTAATTTCCTACTAAACATAGCAAGCCGCACGATTTCCTCATCTTTCTTGCGTTTCCAAGCAGATGTACACTTGTAAACATGTTGCATATCTTAATCGCGCTTATGGCATAAGATTCTTACACTTGACAACGTTCTTTTACTCCAACTCAGAATGTCGCTTATTCTTGGTGTTTCGTCTCTTTTCGTCATTCACAGGTCATCATTTTCTTTATCTGCGAGTCAGTTCGGGTTCTTGTGACGTCACCATTCGTCCTCTTTTAGGACTTTCGTGGCTTCTTCAGGCATTACATTTTGACATTTGTCATTCTGTCTCACTTGTCGATACAGTTTTCTCAATGGGTACCTTGCTGTCCGAGGTTCCTGAAGTGTAGGTACTCTCCGTCTGGTAGGTGCCAGGCAGAGTGCCACTGCGGCTCTCTGCTCGTTTATTTGCTCATCATATGACACATATCTCGGCGTGACCGTTTTTGGGACTTCAAAATGGTCGGTTGGAGGCAGGCCATATTTGAGGCCTCCTCCACACGGTAATGCTCCCCTTGCTCGGGTAATATTGCTATTAGTACCCTGGCACGATGTACCATGGTACTAATAGTGTTTAAGTTGTGAAACAATGTCTTGGCTGTTTCGCAACTTAAAAAAAAAGAAAGTGGCCATCATGAATCGGGGAGAAGGGAACTACATGTAGTCCATTCTCCCTTTGCATGGCAGACAGTCGCGTGTCAGGGAAGCAGTGGGAACACTACTGTTAACGGTGCAGGCGAGGAAGAAGGAAGCGAAAGGTAAGTGGTGCAGGGTAGGGGAACACAAAATAAATAGAGATGGTTGGGTGAGGGTGGGGGTAACTTACCTTACACCCAGCAGTGGGGTAGGGGGAAGATGGCAGTCTCCGGCTCTGAGGAGGCTCAGGCAGGGGCTTTGCCATGTTGTAAAGGCCACTGCTCTGCTGGTCCCAGATTCAAAAAGATCAGTAGAACTTTGTGGGTAGAAGCAGGGGATAGATTCCTATATGTTCATGGGTTCCCGGTTTTGTTGGGCACATTGCCCTGTAGTTAGGGAGTCGAATGGGTGCTGCATATGCCTCCTAGCTGTAAGGCTGGTTTTGAGTAAGTGTTGTCACAACTCACAGAACATAATGTGGGTAGTAAGCAGAGGCCCAGGAGTTCTGATCATCATATTCTGTGGTGCAGTTATTGTGATGCATTTATCATCCTTACACAAATTATGAGTGTATTTTCTCCTGGCCATTGAATTACTCCATGAAATTGTCACATGAACTCCTATTGCCATGTTTTCAAACACATTCCTTTCAGTTGCAGTTATTCTATTTGTATCAATTGCATAATATCTGATTTCTTTTGACAGCCACTTCAGTGATTAGCAATACTTGTTTTTTGTAATAAACAAGAGTTTTTTTCCCAATGGCATTAAACACGTTATGTGTTGTCTCTGACTAGTGTTAAACAAATAGCCACAGCCAATTCTATTGTTTCTGCTGAGCATGCAAAGCTTTGTTTGTGCATGCACCTTTTTCTCTCTGTACAGCAGTACTTTTGGTAGGTACTATGGAGTACCTTGAAGTCTTGGTTTGGTTTATGAGCTCTCCTTATAATCACATGTAAAATATTACTTTTTTTATGGCCTATATGTCTAGCTAAAAGATGCTCCTTTTGCACTGATTTGTACAGAACTGTGGTGGTTGGCAAGGGGAAATGGTCTTCCAAACTCTTTGAAGATGGTATCTCACCAACTATGCATGCTCACAAAGTGGCTTACATCGTGATTCAGTTGCACACATGGAAAGGATTGAGCACACGAAGGCTAATCAGTTCAGCACTTAGGATAAAATAATTAGAGGGAACATTGACTGAAGGGTCTATTTTCTAACCAGCGCCCCCGACATGGGCTATGCAGCCACTCAACCTTGCTTTACAAGTCCACACTCAGGACAACCGATCAATTGCATTTGTATCGTCAATCCAAATGGGCCAGCATCTTACTGCCTCCTTCCTCCTTCTCCATAGGCCTTCTATTAAAGCAATTTCAGTAGATTGTCCATCTCATCACTCCATGGGGCTCCTCCCACACCTCAACCTAGAGCCAAGTACTAGTCCTAACCATCCTCCACTCGGTAAGATCCAACCTCCATGTAGCTTACTGACCATGTGTGTGCTTCCATCGAGGGGGCGCTGTTTCAGATGTCTACGACTTTCCCTCCTTCACCCTTTCTCTCCCTCCTCTCTCTGTATGGCACGTTTTACATGACCACTGTCAATGAATAGACTTTATCATGCAAACATTAATCTCCTTAACAATTAACTCACTAAACATGAGCAGTCCCTCACCAAACATTTAGAAAAGCCTATTTTTTAATAACACGTTCTTTTATTTCTGGAAACATTTGATAACATTGTGTAAAACACATCACAACAATTCGGACTCTGGATCCATAAACATGATTAATATTCACACATGTCTGCATTCCTGTGGCACTAATACGTGAATGTTAGGAGGAACCTCTTCAAGAGCACCTTCTTCACCCCTCCCCACAAACCCAGCCCAGCATTCCTCGTGAGGACTACCCTTTACAGCCCGCCCCCGTCCCAACCCTGCACCCCCTCTAAGCACGGTTGCATGGTCATCCCATTTCAATGTTAACTTTCCCCTGCTACCTTATATTAAATGCTAGGTTTTAAAGTGCCTTCTGCATCACCTTCCCACGTCTGCTTGTCATTTCTGCTGATGTACAGGGCTCTGTTGCTGTTCAGAGCTGGTCTCATGCTCAATAAATACTCAAAATAAAACAGAAGGCCACGATTCCTGAGTCCTTTCACACTGGTATATAAAGTGAAATTACATTCTACAAAAAAAAAGACTGTCCCTTGGGAGCAGTTTTACTGTGTTATATTTAAATCACCTGTCAAAGGTGTGCAGAGTGCTTAAAATACAATTATGTCAAAGTGCCATTTCCCTCCATTGTGTGCCCCAAGTCATTCATATTGTGAAGCAATTGTTTTCTGTGCCCCTTGGAGGTCGTATCTCATGCCATTCTCTTACACTCATATTACATTTTTGATAGACTCTCTCGAGCACATGCTCCTGTAGTGCTGCCAGCCCTGAGGTTTTATTGTTCGATGTACTTAATATTCAGAACAACAGTTCCCCTTTAAAGTAACCCTTTAGTGTATTTAGTTTGGCACGTCTATAACGTACTTTTCACAGATCTCAAAGCAAGCCAACCGAATCATTCTTAAGTCATTTAATCGGTCTGAATCTATTGGGGAAATCATTCAAATAAATATGTCTTCAGAGAGGCCTCGGTGCCTGTGACTGAATCCTATATGTGCCAAGCAACTCAAAGAGGGTAGGGTTTGCCTCACATGTCTCCTTCATCAGTCAGTCGTGTGTGTGTGTGCGTGCGTGTGTGTATGGGGGGTGTGTGTGTAGTGAAAAGATTGAATCCATATTAATTAATGTAAACCTGGCAAACAGTACATTTTCATTCCCCGATACACAGAGTTATGGCAAATCCACATCCATCGATCCACCATCACGATATCACACCCAGGGATGTCATTTAGGGGTTGCTAGGGGTCGGAAAAAAGAATGCTCCTGGGCTGCGGTGAGTGGCGTAGCGGCCACTCATCCCCACTCTGTCACCCCCTGTACCTACCCCCAGCCCCACCACAAAGGTGATCAGACAGGGCCAGCCCACCAGCCCCTACAGGGCCATGGATACTTAAAAATGGCCGCGATGTTCCAAGCAGCTAGGCCTCTTTTGCCCTCATCATCACGTATGCCAATGCATGTAATGGCGCGTGTGTATGTTTGCAGCCTGCTTTCCTTGGACTGTACCGGGGTTCGGAATGGATTAATGCTGCGTGCAATTTAAACGCTGATTTCATTTTGCAGCCGCACCGCACGTTAAGTTTTATTCCCATGCGCTGAGTCAGGGAAACAGAGAATAGCACTTTCATAAAATGATGTTGCACATTAAATGAACACTGTAAACTCAATATCACTGGAGACATTATGCGTTTGGTTTCTTTTCTTATTGTGTGCACATGTTTCCCATGCATCCATTTTTGGAGATTTCAGAGTTCTTTGTCAGCTCTTTCTATCTGTCCATAGCAACACTTTTCGTTTGGTGCTGCCTCTCCCAGTGTCTCCTCTCTCTATTGTGTGTGGGGGCATTGAGCGATGATGGGTGGGAGAAATTACTGAATTGCCCTCAGACAGTAGCATCGCTAGGGTGGAGCCAGGGGGGCCTGGACCCTCCACTGAAGTCCTGTGCTCCCCTTTTGCCCACCCCCTACAGTGGTGTACCGAGCTGGGGGGGCAGGGAGGGCTAGACCTGGCTATTTGTCAGTGGGAGACCTCTCCCGTTAGGCACCTCAATGAGGGTGCCCACCGGGAAAGGTGTCCTGCTGCCAGGTCAATGAGCGTGCTGAGCAGGAACTGCTCAGCACACATTGTCCTGGCAGCAGGACACCTTACTCTTTCCAAATGGGAGAGGTGTCCCGCTGCCAGGACAATGTCCCAAGGAGCTCTGGCATAAGGGGGGCTCTCACGTTGCTCTGTGTCAACAGAGCATTTCAATGTGAGCCATTAGGCACAGATGGGGGGGGGTCTATTAGCAGGGACTTTTAGTACCTGTAGAATGGGAATGGGAGGGAGTGATCAGAAGTGAGAAGAGTGCATAATATTGCATGCTTTATGAAATTACTATGGCTTTAAAACTCAAGGGGGATTTGTTCGGCTACGTCATTCTACATGACGCTATTGTGACTTTGCATGCAGATGGGGAGAATAAAACTAAAGCCAATGCTCTTATTGCTCAACATATTTAAATGACAATGTAGTGTATAGTTAGTTTACAATGAAAGGATAGTTTATTATGTAATGTGGTTTGCTTCCAAGGCATTGCTATAAATTAAGTATTATTTAAGCACATGAAATGCAAAGCAAATCCTTAATAAACATCTATATCAACTAGACCTGGGAAGATGTGCTCAGTTGCTTAAATTGTTCACATCCCAGTTTTACCATATAACCAACGTGTGTGATCCTGGGAAACACATGTAATCACACTGTGTCTTATCTGCAGCTCTGTAAGTAATTCACTTCATACCTTATGTTAATATATCATACTGTTATTTAGCCTAATGACTATAGAGTTGCTCTATATATAATAATAGTGCAATTTAGGTATTTTGTACCACAAAGCTATTTGCCACTTGATTTACTTATGGCAACTTATTCTAAAGTTATTTCCATGGTTCCTCTAAGTATCAAAGACTGATGATGCTTCTTGCAATGTTCATTTCTTTGAAGTAATTTATGTTGGTGCAGTCCATATGCAAATTAGGAGGTTTGCATGTATTTTGCCCCAGAGCGCCTATACAGAGCTCTAATAGATGAATTTCCGGCATCTGTAATGATTCTAGAGGTATTTTATTTTTTTGTGATGTTAAAATTCCATCTGCCACTAATGTTACCAGAAAAAAAAAATGGGGCAGGGGTGGGCAGTTTGGGGACACAAATGAGACCGTATGGAATTGGGCGCAGTGCATTTTGGGAGGAAAGTAGCAGGGCTCTTTTTGGCTTACTGCACAAAAACCCAGAATCATTTAAAAGTGGAAAAGGTTGCTTTAATGTGACAGGCCAAAGCTTACAATTAAACGCTTACCTGGCTCCATGGCCTTACAGACTAACGAAATATTTAAACAACCAATTAACTAATTACACATTTTCATTTCCCCCAACAATTAAATAATTAAATAAAGCCATTTCCTCCCTAACTGTCCCTTGGACCCTACCATCTCCTTACCCCTTTTCCAGGCGTTCGCTTTCTCCCTGGGGCCATGCCCCTCCAGGCTCAATACCTGTTCCCCCGGGGTGGCCCGCTGGTGCAAACAGCACCACCCCATCCTTTCCCATGTCATTCCCCCATTGTGCTTCCCTCCCCCCACATCAAAAGGGGCCATGCCCCCGGAGCCCCAGACCCACTTCAATACCCCTCAGACTCCCCTCTACACCAATCTCCCCCTTCCTATGACCTGCAGCCAGTCTGACCTGCCACATCAGCAACAGAAATATTACATCACAACTTCACTAATGCCCCGACCTGTCACACAAAACTACCAGCCAATCGCCCCTTAACCTACACCAAAAAACCCCTACCAACTCGCCCTGGGACGTAAAAAAAACCCCGTCCATACCAACATACCATGGCCCTTCCCCCCTTGAATCAACCAGACACCAGACCTAAACCAAAATGAAGGGGTGATAGGCGGGATAATCGCCAAGTCCAACCGTCACCTGCCTCCCGAACCTTCCCTGGACCCTTAAATACCCCGGAGAGGCGCTCTGCCCCCCACAGCCACTCGCTGGCCGTGTGCAGCGGCAAAAACTTCCCCGGGGGGAAACGCTTCGCGTTCCCCCCAGGGCCCCCCTTTTGGCTTACTGCACAAAAACCCAGACTCATTTAAAAGTGGAAAAGGTTGCTTTATTGTGACAGGCCAAAGCTTACAATTAAATGCTTACCTGGCTCCATGGCCTTACAGACTAACGAAATATTTAAACAACCAATTAACTAATTACACATTTTAATTTCCCCAACAATTAAATAATTAAACAAAGCCATTTCCTCCCTAACTGTCCCTTGGACCCTACCATCTCCTTACCCCTTTTCCAGGCGTCCCGCTTTCTCCCTTGGGCCATGCCTCTCCAGGCTCAATACCTGTTCCCCCGGGGTGGCCCGCTTGTGCAAACAGCACCACCCCATCCTTTCCCGTGTCATTCCCCCATTGTGCTTCCCTCCCCCCACATCAAAAGGGGCCATGCCCCCGGAGCCCCAGACCCACTTCAATACCCCTCAGACTCCCCTCTACACCAATCTCCCCCTTCCTATGACCTGCAGCCAGTGTGACCTGCCACATCAGCAACAGAAATATTACATCACAACTTCACTAATGCCCCGACCTGTCACACAAAACTACCAGCCAATCGCCCCTTAACCTACACCAAAAAACCCCTACCAACTCGCCCTGGGACGTAAAAAAAACCCCGTCCATACCAACATACCATGGTCCTTCCCCCCTTGAATCAACCAGACACCAGACCTAAACCAAAATGAAGGGGTGGGAGGGCGGGATAATCGCCAAGTCCAACCGTCACCTGCCTCCCGAACCTTCCCTGGACCCTTAAATACCCCGGAGAGGCGCTCTGCCCCCCACAGCCACTCGCTGGCCGTGTGCAGCGGCAAAAACTTCCCCGGGGGGAAACGCTTCGCGTTCCCCCCAGGGCCCCCCTTTTGGCTTACTGCACAAAAACCCAGACTCATTTAAAAGTGGAAAAGGTCGCTTTAATGTGACAGGCCAAAGCTTACAATTAAATGCTTACCTGGCTCCATGGCCTTACAGACTAACGAAATATTTAAACAACCAATTAACTAATTACACATTTTCATTTCCCCCCAACAATTAAATAATTAAATAAACCCATTTCCTCCCTAACTGTCCCTTGGACCCTACCATCTCCTTACCCCTTTTCCAGGCGTCCCGCTTTCTCCCTTGGGCCATGCCTCTCCAGGCTCAATACCTGTTCCCCCGGGGTGGCCCGCTTGTGCAAACAGCACCACCCCATCCTTTCCCGTTTCATTCCCCCATTGTGCTTCCCTCCCCCCACATCAAAAGGGGCCATGCCCCCGGCACCAGAAAAACCCTCCCCCGAGGTGTTCTTTCTGCCTCACCCTCCCCCCAACAACATTCCTTTATTTCCAACTCTTTAACCAATCTCCCAGCCAAGAGCACCAGTCCGCCAAATAGTGATTGTTCCCATAAACCGACAAGTGTACCCCATCCTCCCTAAAGATCATAAAGCCCTCATACACTATTTCCTTATGTTCCATCACCTGCACGGCCACAGAGGCACAAAACCTCACCATTTCTCTGTTGATCCTCTTTCTAGCCTGCTCTATCGCTCCCTCGCTCCTCGCTCCCCTCCACACTCTGCGCGGCAACAACTTAGTCCACAACACCTCTGCTTGAGGCCACATTTCCCGCACCCAAACTAAATCCCTTTTCATTTTCCTTAGTAGGGCCACCCCCGTATCCCTGAACAGGTCATTCTCCCCAGCGTGAATATTCAACACCTCCGGTGCCCCGTAGCGTTCCCGCAACCCCGCCAGCATAGGCAGCAACTGGTCCCAGCGCAGGCCCCCCAACCCTTGCCATCTTACCACCACATCCTTATAGCTACATCCCAGTTGCCTGCCCATAACCCTTTTCTCCGCTTCTTTCCCATCCCATTTAACAATTGAATGGCCGACAATCCACACTTGCGCCAACTCCCCCTCCTTTCACACAGCATCTGAAAAAGAAATTACAAATTACCACCACAATACATACAACCCTGACGCTGTTGTCAGCCAACTTCTACCTTCCTTCAAACTTCCCCTTTTTGAAACTCCCTGACATACCCCTTGTATCTCCCAGACCTCCAACGCCCCAAACTTTTCACCTTATCCTCCGTGAAACCCAACCCATTACCCTCTGATGCTGCGCCCATCCTGAATGAATGTGTACCAAAATCCTCGCCCTTTTCTCCTACCACCAGCAGAGCCTTCTGCAATACCCCCAAAACTTGTGCCGCTGAAACCGGCGACCCATCCTCATGCTTAAACACCAAGCCTGTCTTCCCCCCACACTGTTCCTTCCACAACCTACCTGCCAACTCTGGGCATAGATCCTTGCTCCCCTGCCCCAACAAAACCCAGGAACCCTTCCCCTTCTGATCCGTTTTAGACTTATTAATCCTGATGTCCAAACCCAATTCTGTAATTTGCACATCCTCCCACTGCAATCCCCCAGACCCCCATTTTCCCCCCACCAACTCCGAAACCCGAAAAGCCCCAAAAAACAACCATGTAAAACAGGTTGCAAACAGCTCCCCTCCCATACCGACCAGCAAACTCCCCCTACTGCCTTAACCCACCTCTGCAGCAATTCAGCCGATATTGGCCTCCTCCTGTCCTTGTCCCTCTTACTTTCCCTTGCCCATCCTTCCAACATCCTACTAGCCATTTCCCCCCCACTCGGCTGGAAACCCCAAAACCATTTCCCGTAAAAAGCAATTCCTGCTAACTTCCCCGCTATAGTTGCTCTTGACCAGCCCCTGTCCATGCACCTCAGGAGGAAATTCATGACATCATCCCTCCTCCTCTCTTCCGCATCCCATCTGCCCTTCCAACTACGCGCTCCCCCCCCAATAAAATCCTCCCAGGCCCTCCTGTATGACTCTTTAGACGCCCCGGCCAATTAACCCTCCACCAAAGCCAGCGCTCTCATCTTCCTATCTTCCACAGCTCCTCCGGAATCTGCTGCCCCTCCTGATCCGCATCTGGAGCCAATCCACGGAATCTCTGCCATTGAAAACGAGATAATGCATCAGCGATGCCATTATCCTTACCTGGCACATGTGTTGCCTTAAACACCACATTCAATTCCATGCATCGCAGCGCAGACTCCCTCATGAGTCTTGCCACCCTCTGATCCCTTGCTGACTGCCTGTTTACCACATGGACCATGCATTCATTGTCAACATTGAAATTCACTTTCCTATCCTGCAAATCCTTCCCCCACAACTCCAATGCCACCAGTAATGGGAAAAATTCAAGGAATGCTATACTCCTTCCCTCCTTCAACCACAGATCAGGCCATTTCTCCGCACACCATTTTCCCCCCCAAAATACTCCGAAACCCCCTGCTCCTGCTGCGTCCGAAAATATCTGTATTTCCCATGTCACCAGGTCCCCCTGCAACCACATTGACACCCCATTAAACTTCTCCAAAAAACGCAGCCAAATTCTGCAGTCCTCCCTCACCGACCCCGATACTCTTATCCGATGATGTGGGCACTTTGCTCCCGCCATAGCCCTCACCATGTTCCTACAAAACGTCCGTCCTGGGGCCACCACCTTGCATGCAAAATTCAGATGCCCTACCAATCTCTGCATGTCAACCAGCGTCATTTTCTTGGCCCCCACCGCCCTTTCCAGCAACACCACCAGTTTGCTCACCTTGTCGTGCGGCAAGCGTGAGGTCATAGCCACTGAGTCCAGTTAAATTCCCAGGAATGTCAACACCACTGCAGGCCCTTCTGTTTTGTCTTCCGACAACGGCACACCCAACTCCCGCATGAGCTCCTGCAACAACTTCAGCATTCCTTTGCACTCTCCCTCTCTATCTGCCCCGCTAATGAACAGAAAATCGTCCAGATAGTGCAGCACACTCTCCCAACCCGAGTTAAATGAAAAAACCCACTGTAAGAAGGAGCTGAATCGTTCAAACAGCGCATAGGAAATTGCGCACCCCATTGGCAAAGCTTTGTCTATGTATATGCGGTCCTCAAACTGCAAACCTAACAACCAAAAATCCTCCGGGTGCACCGGCAATAACCTGAACGCCGCTTTGATGTAACACTTGGCCATGAAGGCCCCCTACCCTTCTTTCCTCACCAGCTCCACTGCCTGGTCACTTGCATATACAACCCCACATTCTTCCGGGGCAATGAAATCATTCACTGACATACCCTCCGGCCAAGACAATTGGTGTATTATTCATCGAAACTCCCCCGGAGCTTTCTTGGGCACCACCCCCAGTGGGGATATAACTAAGTCACCCGGCAGGTCATCAAATGGCCCTATGATCCTTCCCGCTACTATTTCTTTGCTCAATTTTTGCCTTACCACTTCAACATTTTCTTTGGCTGACTTCAGATTTTCAGCCCACCGGCGCACCCTTGGGCCCTGGTAACCCAATCTGAAACCTTGACTAAACACCTCGCTCAAAATCTTCGCCCCTTCCCTGTCAGGATAAAATTGCAACCATTTCTGCAGAACCCTCACTTTAATTGGCGTAAAAGCTTTTCCCCACAACCCCTCTGCCTGAACCTCTCCCCCTCCCCCTGTAACCCTGTTGGAAACACTGAGTAAGAGGGTGTTTTCCTCCACACTTGCTACACTCATGCCTGAACCTACACAGGGTCCTTGTGCAGCCGTCCTTATTAAACGCCCAACATGCTGCTGAGGACTGCCCTCTGCCCCCTCCCCCCACCCCTTCATGGGCGGGGCGACCAAGAAAGGGCCGGAAGGGCACCGGCAGCCCACTTGCTGTGTGCAATGTCGGGGCAGGCCTCGTTGGGGCCATCCATTGCAGCCAAAGATCCATATCTATCTCCCCCCAGGCCACCTGACTGTCCTCCTCCATTCTCGCTCTGAATTCCTCATCATACCTTACCCATGCAAATCCTCCAAAACTCGTGAAAGCCTTCCGAATTACGTCCATATATTTAAGTAGGGCCACACAACGCTCAGGGAATTTTTCACAATAAACACTGGCATAAATGATAAATGCCGACGTCCAATTCTCAATAGTCACCGGTACCCTTGGGCGCGCAATTAGCTCCCTCTCTTCCTCCTTAGACCCCTCCTTAGCTCTCACTTCCCTATGGAGCAATTTAAAAACGTCTACAAATTCCCCCCCTGAATCTTCTCCCTGGTTGCCGCCATCAAGTGCACCCCCAACGGTTTCGTTATCCCCATGTATGGCAGTTTTTTCTCTTTTCCTTTCACTTCCAACTCCTTTTCTTTCCCAGCTTGCCCCTCGAGCACCAATGGCTCCCCCACCTTGTCCGTTTGGACCTCCACTGAGCAGATGCCCTTCTCGACCCCCAAGTCTCCAATGGCTTGTACCCCCACTTCTTTCCTTAACCCTTGCAAACCAGACCCTTCATTTCCCGTCCCCCCTCTTGGGACCCCTCTCTGCCATGCAGATGACCATTCTCTTTCCCGGTCACCTCTTTCCGCACCTGCCGTCTGCTGTCTTGCGTCCACACCGATGCTCCTCATCTCCTTCCTTAGAGGGCTCCTACTGCTGGGACAAAACATGTCAGCAGACTCACCCAGCCAACCGTTCCCCCACCCTCATGCCCCCCGACCACCCTGCGCCTGCCTTTCCAGATCCCAACACCAACTTCTTCTCTCCACCGCCCTTTCCCCCACCGTCCTATAACCATCCCCCTCCCACTGCCCCACATAATCCTCAAAACCAACTTCATCACCCGTCAAATACCATTGTGGCTGCGAGCTCGTGCCCCAGTCGAGTTGATCTTCCTCTTGCGAGCCCGGGGTGTCCACCCCGCCACTCCTTTGACGTCTTCTCGGCGGGGCCGTGGAAACCCCTGCCTGGTCCTCTTCTCTCGGGCGAGGCGCTCCGACCTCCACCCTGGAGTCTTCATTGCTAGGGCTGTGCTGCACCCTCTAGGCTCTCCGTACGCTGACCGAGGATGGGCCGTTCTCAAACCCTCTACCTCCACCTGACCAGCGGGGGCTGCGCAGCGCCCTCCGCCCTCTCTCTTCCTACCAGGGGGGCGGTTCCGCGCCCCGCCCTATCCACCTCGATTGATGGGGACCTCTCCCTCCTTCTCCCACCCGCACTCTTCCGCAGGTATTTCCCCCCTCTTCCCTGCTGCCCTTGCGGCCCCTTCTGTGCCCCATCCCTAGCCCCGCCGTGGTTCCTTTGAGCCACCTCCATTTGAGCACTCCCTGCTTCCTTAGTGCTATCCTTCATTCCCTCCCCACATGGCTGCCCACCCGAAATCATCTCTTCCCCAGACGCCCTCCTGCCTATCTCCCTCCTCATCTTCCTACCCCTGGATTCCCACACCTCCCCTCTCCCCGCCGCGGGGGTGCAAGCCACCACTGCCGCGAGAGCCCCATCAGCTGCCGCTCTATGCTGCGGCCTACCCCCACTTGTCTCCCCCTCACCCGTGACCTCCCCCACCGCCCCCTCCAGCTGGGCCCTAGTTGCCCTGCTAATTATTGCCAGGGCCTCCCTCAGTGCCCTAGCATCGACCAAACCCTTCTTGCCAGCTCCCTGGCCCACCATTGTGCACCAATAATCTGGTTGTGCACCAGGAGTATGCCCCCTGAAAGTCAAGCTAGCTAAACTAAGCCCCCGAGCCAAAACCTACCCGTGGACCTATACCCAAAATGCCGACACTGCTAACCTTGAACAGCGTAAAATTAACAAATCATAAAACCCACTGGTACTATGCAACCCAAACAGAATATGTATTTCTTTATTTATATATCTATGTATTTTTTTTAAAATTATTTATTTATTTATTTTTTATTTATATATATATTATTTATGTATTTATTTATTTTTAAAACCCTATTAAAAATGTTTACCCTTGTAAGCACCCCCTCCCTTCTACCTTGTTAAACTCCCCGAAACAAAGAGAGCCCAAAACCACCAGCACAGGCACACAATAGTGCTAGAGAACTGCCAGGCACACTGCCACCTAGCGGTGCACAAGCAGCACCGCACCCCTCCCTCAGGAAAACAACACTGTCCCTTTAACGGAGCTGCACTGCCCCCTTCCTAAACGGAGCTGATACCGCGCCCACACTCGTCGCAGGAGCCGGGAGATAAACACTGCCGACTAAGTGTAAATTCCCCCGAGGAGCTGCGGGAAAGCCGCTAACCCCGTGCTAAATCCCTCCCCTGACCACACACCCTGCCGACACACGAACGGAGGAAGAATGCGCAACCAAAACTCCCTAACAGCACCCCAGAGCTCTACAGCCCCCCAACCTCCTGCACTGCCCCCGCGATGCAACCCGGAGATACGGGGACCCCAACGGTAAGCAGCGAGGGGTGTCTTATCTACGGCACCCCTCTTATAAATGTGCACAAAATATCTATAATATTCTTATTTATTTTTTTTTTTTTTAACTAATAGACTACCTAACCGCCCACTCTACCAACACTCCCCTACCTCACCTGACTATCTCGCCCGCCTCAAGGCCCAGCTACTACCAGGGAAGGCTCGGGTGCAGGCAACAGGACTTGACAATCGCCAAGTCCAACCGTCACCTGCCTCCCGAAACCTTCCCTGGCCCCTTAAATACCCCGGAGAGGCGCTCTGCCCCCCACGGCCACTCGCTGGCCGTGTGCAGCGCCAAAAACTTCCCCGGGGGGAAACGCTTCGCGTTCCCCTTGAGGCCCCCCTTTTGTGGCTCCCCCCCTGGCCCCTCATTCTTGCAATGCTGGATACTCCCATGCCCCCCTACCTGGGCTACTCTCTCTGCAGTGCTGCCTGTGGTCTGCCCGCATGGCACACAAACAGGGCCGCAATACACAATGCCTCACTGCTGCCGCCGGGGCTGGCTACGGGAACAGCAAATGCAGTGAAGAAAGCACGATGAAGGTGCACACAGAACAGCGACACAGGGGTGATTGTCAGCAGTTGGAGTCCAGGGCTTGCCATTGCTAATGCATGTGTGTGCCCGCATGTGCAGCTAGGTGAAAAGGCAAGCCCTGCCCTGCCTAATGGAGTGAGGTTACAGTGCAAAAAGACCTCAATTTGAATTTCAACAATCGGGCCAGCCCAGGTGTCAATTGTTGAAATTCAAATTGGGGTCTTGGTGGGTAGCTCGCCCCTGACAAGGGTTTCCCGTCCGAGCCTACAGCTTCTCTGAGGGAAGCAGGGGGCTCGGTAATCTAATCTGCTGTTCTCCTTTCCACACCCATCACTCGCACATTTGCAGGGCTTTTGCTTAGCCTGTTTGCTTTCGTATGGCCTGAAAGGGACACACTGCCCTCGAGACATAAGAGCAGCTCTATCTCTGCAGAAGACACTGCTTTAAAGGATCATATCTTGTTGCTGGTTGACCGCTGTTATAGCACACACACTCACACACACTGTGCTCCTCCAGTTCACATGCCCGTCTAGATATTCTCAGTGCTCTTGCTACATTTGCACTATATGATTTCCACACAAAGACACTGCTGAGAAAGGAACCCGAAGCCCCAATTGCGATCTGCACAGACCTTCCAGTAAAGCACCCGCAGCCGGATGCGAGATGCACAAATAGCCATTGGGAACCGTGGGTATTAATGGCACACTTGTGAAAGGCCCCCTACAGCAGATGAGATTGGGACACAGTATGGACACTGTATCATTCCAAAGTGCATAAAATTACAGGTGTCCATTACCAGCCAATGACCACTGGCAACATCTGAACAAATTGCCCATGAAGGCCCGAAACCAGGAGTGAATTTAACTGGTGCTGGGCGATATTCCAAATTTTGGAGATATACCAATATATATTTTCAATATCGATATAGGATGAGACAATATTGGTAGCATCAAGATATATACATATATAGAAGCGAATTGCTTGCTGGTGGCCACTTTGAACCACTTTGCCCACGTCAATTTGGGAAAAGCATACACATTGCATTACTTTTGTCTGTGGCCCCCTCTGTACCTCCCTAAATTTGATTCCTGGAGACGCCACTGCACTCGGTCCGCACCTTTTTCTCACACCAATATCATGTTCATTAATTAGTCTAAGGCGGTTCGTTCGTGTTTAGTTTACAAAGCTTCTCTCCTCCGAAACTGTACCGCCATTGCCCGCGAGACCCGGGGAGCGCTGAGAGCCTCCACCGATGAAAGGACAACATAAAGACGGAAATCAGTGTGTGAGGGGCAAACAACTGGCCACAATTTAGCCCATGGTCCCAGGGGTCTCTTTAATAAAATGGAGCCCCAGCCCCTGGCAGGCCACGGTTATTTATTTAGTGCTTTAATGGGCCGCCATTGCCAGCCTAGATGTAATGCACTCCCTGGGAGCAGGGATGGCAGCATCATGTTATTCCAACAAACACAAGTTATTTGAAAACTGTAATTGAAATTTTACGAGTGCCATACAATCTTTCTGAACAAATAACGTGCCATTAATCTCTGACATCTACAGAGTACCTATAAAATCAAATCTTCATTGGGTTGATGATGAGAGAAAGCAAAGGAGGCGTGCGCTTTGTAATGTGTGTGCTTAGATCACAAACATATTTAAACTGGCGTTATAAATGACAGTCTGCAAAGTTAGCCCATTGGGTTCCCTCAGAAAACGACAGATTCCCCAAGCAATTCCTGTGTCTATAAGTGAGCCCTTTCCCTTGTGTCTTTGGATAAGGAATGTGACGTCATGCTCCTCAGCTGAGGTGCAGTATGGGTGCCAGGCTCACCAATGTATTGCGGGTGGCAGAGGTAGTGACGGGAGATTATCAAAGGGGAGGGGAAGAGAAAGTGACATCACCAGCTCTTTGGCCCTTATGACATCTTTTTAATTGACCTGTGCTCCCAAATGGCCCCCATGATGACATCTCAGTAGAAGTGGCATTACTAAGTTAATACACTAAGGTACTAAAACAACAAAAAGCCTTAGGAAGATGGAATACGGTGTAAGAAAGATGCACACTACTTTTTTTTACACTGCTGCCTTGTAAGGGTTGCTACCTCCTTCCGTACCACTTCAGGTATTCACTTCAGTTATTCTTTACACCACTGCATGCAATATTAAGTGTGGCTAGAATTTCGGTTTAAATAATGTTTTGGAAGCCCAAATAATGTGCATGGGGGTTGTTCCGCAGTTTTCTCTTCATTTCCGGATTCTTTGGTCAGAGGAAACACAAATTGACCTTAGGCTTTTCCCAAAAGTTATTACTGCTATTCACAATCCACCACACTCCAAATCCTTCTCCGACCCGCAGGTGAGAAAGAAAACCTGGAATAGGTGGACTGCAGGTCATGGTGTATGTGAAAGCTAGATAACGCGATAGAGGTAACTATGCTGCATGGCAGATGTGAGTGCTGCATCCTGGACCTTGTAAATGCAGGACTGCTAGTGACAAAGTGCAAGGACAGGTGTAAGGTCCGATGTGCTTCTCAGACTGACACAATGAACACTTGAGATGTCTGTATGCTCGCCATGCAATGTATAATGATGAAAAGCCACATACAAATTGTGGTGAGCATGTATGCAAATGTGTGTGTGACTGCGAAAGTGTCAACAAGCAATGACTCACGCAGTGTTGAGATATTTGTTTATGGGTTGCTCTTTTCAATAACCCTGATCTAACATTCCCTGGTATCTGCTCAGGGGTGGACTGGCCTATAGGGAACTCTGGGGATTTCCCAGAAGGCCGCTGTACCCTGGGCTTCGTTTGTGTGGTAACCTGTTTTTTTTCCAACTTTTCTCATAGGTAAAGGGTTGGTCTTGCTGAAAATATGTAATATGGGGCCACTTTGAACATTATTTCCAGGGTCTCTGTTGGTTCACAGTCCAGCTCTGGCTAAAGGGAGAAGGTGTAGAGGAGTGCAGGGACGTCATTTGAGAATTTCCAGGGGTCGTAGCTGCTACCCTCTTGTTCCCCCTCTGCTACCCCTAGATCTGTCCTGCGACCCCATGTGCCACTGGACAAAGAGGCAGTGCCAAAAGTAGATGTCTGTGTTGCACCTGAAAAAGGCGGTTATAAATGCAGCTAAATGTGACACATCTTTGTTCACCTAGAATCTAGATCTCATTAGCTGGAGAAATAACAGGGATGCAGGAAAATCCATGAAGCCGCCATCACTAACAGCTTGGCAGTCCGTTAGTGAAGAATGCCTGAATGGTTGGGTTCAGAGGCGGGTTGTCTATGCAGCTCATACACAGTACTGTATCAACAGAAGGGTATGGGGGCTAACGTTTATCTAGCTGGGAATGGGTAAGAGCAGCCTGCAGTACTCAGTGACAGCACAGCATGAACGCAAAGTGCTTCTCGTTGTCTGATTTGCACATACAGTGAGTCAATGGGCCTGTGATGAGAGGGGTGCCTACCAGTGGCTTCTGCCACCAATCCTGCCTGTGCACTGTAGGACCTGACCCAGATCTGTCAGACCTGCATCACAGGCACACTGTAGATCGAAGCAATGTGAGATAATTAATTTACATGAAGTGGCCCTCTGCCTTTGAAGTAATCCATCTGTTTCCTCAAGCCAAAAAAAAATATTTGGCAGGATATCTCGGGGGCAACACACTTGCTTTGGGAACAAGAGGATGCAGTGCAACATGGGTTCAGTGCCTGTTCCAGGACTTAGAAGCTGGAGGAGGCTGACATTAAGCAAGATATAAAGGACCAAAGAAAATAATAATGGGCCTTTTCTAGGGGTGATGTCATAGAACTACTGCTGCTACTGTTTACATTTTAAAATATAAATAAAAACTGCAATTACTGCGACCTGCAACACATCCTTCCCCTTCATCTATTTAATGTTGTGGAGGCTGGTACTGGAGACTTAAGATGTTGTACCTGTGATTTACAGCTGTTAGAAGAGAGTGTTTGAGATGTAATGTGTTGTAAGAGAGTTGAAATGCATTGAATGTAGATAAACGATGTTTGAAGAGGGTAATTGAGACTCACACTCTTGGGTTGTTGACGGAGGGTACTGGAGACTTAAGTTTCTAATTTGCTTCAGGTTGATGGTGTTGAAGAATGCTATAGCCATAACTTGCTGGAGGGTTGCACTGTGTAAATGTGAAGGTGTTGGAGCAAGGCATTGGAGGTCTAAGGTGTTGGAGGGTGGGAGTGGGTGCCCGACATTTAAAGCTGTCGACGGAGGGCCCATAGCGACTCACAGTGGTTTGTAGGGTGCCTGTGGTGAAAATGGTTGGGGATATTCAGGTTCTGGGTGACAGGAGGGAGTGGGCTGCTGTGCAATGGTTCAAAGTGCACTATTGACAAGAAAATCCCTGCACATATTCTCCACATGTAAAAGCATTAAGTGGTACAGCCTCTGCTTGTCTTCTGGTTGGTTTTGTTTGGTCAGTTGCTGTCTCCAGTCTGTGGGCAGGCACTTGGCATGCACTGGATGTCTGCACTTTAGGGTGTAGGCCTCTCCGAAATGTTCTGCCTGTTTACAGTTCAGCCCTAGTGATGTACAATAGTCCAGGTTGTTGTGTTGGATGTCGGCTTACATTCACAGAAATGTGGTAATATGGGCCTATGCACATGGATATTAACGCTACATATGGTGATCCATTCTTGTCTGAAATGTATATCATATTAGTTCCCATCAAGCTCAGAATCTTTCTCCTGGGCTGCCAAGTAGAAACTGAAGTGACTATCAGCACACAGAGACGGTTAGATGTGCAGTCAGGGTATCTTTATTCGTCAGTGGGCCAGCACAGTTGTCTCCACTACAAACTTCCCACTGCCTCTGCCAACCGTCCTTCCTCCTATGTTCCATGTTCTGCATTCTAAATCTACTCACAACCAACGCGAGTGACTACTGTAATACATACCACAACACATCCCTCTCCCCATAGGAAAAAAAAACAACAAACAAATAAATTTGAAGAATGAAAACAAAACTAAGCATATGGTCGTAACAATAAAAGAAGCAAACAAGGCCAGAGAGAAAAACTAATGTGTATGACGAATATCCATGATACACCAGACAATAAAGTGATCTGGAACCACAAACTTTAAGTTAAAACATAGTCTTTGGACCAAATTGGTGGTCTGTGAATTCTGCTACCAGAATCGTTTATACTATTACCTCCTCTCACAATACTTTCCTCTCTACCATTACCTCCTTTCACCACATGTTCCTATCATATTCTACCATCACCACTTCTATTGCTATTACTCTCCTCCTCCCTTACTGCTTCCTCTACATCTTCCCTTGTTACCTTCGCTAACACCCAAATCGCTCCTTCCACCATTCCACTTCCACTTACTCAGCCTTCACGTATTCCATACGGTACCATCTTCAATGCTGACAGACTACCCAAATACTTCTCTAATCTTTACAGGATCTGAAAATGTAGTACTGCCTTTACCAGGAGACACGCCCATCTTTATCCTCACATAGTCTCCCGGCTTAGGCAGCCTCTTGCCAAAATTCAACATGCTTAAATTACTTTCAACTCTTTGTTCTTCATCTACACTCTTCCTCGGTTGATCCATGCAGGATTAAGCAAGGTATTAGGCTTCCTACCTCATGAAAACAAACGGCAACTTCTCTGAATCCTAACACACTGATGTCCTCATGCACCACAACTTCTTCTCAATCACCGACTTCACATCCCAATTGATTCTCACTGTTTGCTCAACTGCCTGCACCATGACCCTGTTACACCTCTCCAACTTACCATTGGTTTGTGGGAGATAAAGTTCTGAAAACGTCCATTCAATCCCAACCTTGCGTGCACACCTCTTCATTTCCACACTCCTGAACTGCACCCCATTGTCACTCACTATCCTCTTGGGGTAACCTGTTCTTCTAAAAATGTGTTCCAAGAATTTCATGACTTCACTTGTGCTGACGCTTCTGATCCACTTAGCCTCAACTCATCCAAAAAAGGGGTCTACCATCACTATCAGGAATCTCCTCTCTCTGCCCAATCTATTGTAGGGTCCTACAAGTCAACCCCCAACTGTCCCCACACTTCATCAGGTTTAGGCACTTAACTACACCCAAAATTCTGAATCTTACAACGTGGTGTCCAGGTTCTGGCAAGGCCAACAATTTCTCATGAATCACTCCGCCATTAGATCCATGCCTAGCCACCAATATTTTGCTCTCAAATTTTGCTTTATAATTGTGGATCTAAAATGACCTTGATGGGCCTTATCCAACAAATCCATCCTAAACTTCGCAGGTGGAACCAATTTCTCACCCCTCCCTAGTATACCACACTCCATAGAATACTCCTCTCTAATTTCACAATACGGCTTAACCTTCTCATTCAGTTCACCTTTAGCTGTCCGCCCTTTACTTGTAAATTCCCTCACCTTACTAAGCACTTGGTCTACTTTAATATCCTCCAACCACTCGTCTTTGGAAATCACATCACTGACAGCTGCTACCACTTCCTTTTCCAAATCCACCTCATCAACGACTTTATCACCAATCAGCAACTGGGAAAGAAAATCGTCTACATTATTCCTAACACCTGGAACATACTTCACCACAAAATCATATCCCTGTAATTTTACACTCAGTCTTGCTATCCTTGGGGTAGTTTTGCACAAACCTTTCACTGTTAATAATTCCTCTAAGGGTTTGTGGTCAGTACACACTGTAAACCTGCTTCCCCAAATATACTTGCTGAAATAATTTATACCACATACACAAGCCACCAACTCCTTTTCTAACTCCCCCTCAGTAAACAGCTTTTAAGGCATAACATAACACTTTTTGATGTTTTCCTACAACTTTGGGCAAAACAGCCCCTACTCCTACCCCACTGGCGTCCACTGTGAGTTTAGTTTCTCTACCTACAACAAAACCTCGTAGCTCTACAGCACCACATATGTTGTCTTTTATGACATTGAATGTTTTCACACATTTCTCATCCCACACAAAACTACTGTCTTTCTGTAATAATTTCAAAAATTCAGCTCTGTGATACACGAAAAATCACGCACCAATTTGCAAAAGTGCTTGCAAAGACCAAAGTATTATCTTACTCTTTCTTTATTCATAGGAGCTGGAGCACTCCTTACAGCCTCTATGGCATCCATCTTTGGCCTGTACCCTTTTTCCACTCACAATGTGCCACAAATAATCCACCTCACACTCTCTAAATTTACATTTGCTTTCTCGACTTTCAGGCCCTTTGCAGCGTACTGTTGCAACACCAACTGCAATCTCTCATCATGTTCTCTTTCACCCTTTGCAAACAATATTATGTCATCTAGATACACTAATGTTCCTTTGAGACCCTTGAGCACATGTGTCGTCGCTCTTTGGAACATTGCAGCAGCCGAAGCCAGTCCGAAGGGCATTCTCTTATAACAAAACATTCTGAACTGTGTGATGAACACAGTCAAATCCCTACAAATTTCCATTAAGTTTATTTGGTAGTAAGCATGTGATGAATCAAGTGTTGTAAACACATTTGCTCCTTCGATACAGTTTAACATCTCCGAAATAATCGGCATCAGGTAAATGACCACCTGGATGTTTTTATTTAAGTCTCTTATATCCACACATAATCAGAGTTTAGCATTCTTCTTCACAGCTACAACAATGGGGCTCACCCATAGTGACGACTGAATCTTCTCAATGACAGTCTCCTTTTCCAACCTGTCCAATTCCACTTATCCATCAACGCAAACAGAACAGCAGAACAGATCTAGCTTTCTTATGTACAACTTGAATCGCTCTGGGTTTTAGTATAATTCTGTGTGCGTACCCTTTGAGCAAACCCAATTTAGCCTGAACGATCTCTTCTTTCTGCTCTTTGGAACAATTGGCTTTACTCCCTTATCCAATCACGTAAAGTACAGGATCGCTCTCACATGGATCAAGTCGAAAATTTAGTCTGGCTTGATCTCTCCAACCCAAGCCATTTACTCCTTTTTTTGCCACATATATTTTAACTTCAGCTCTGCAGCTTTTAAATTGCACCTTGCTTATGAAGTAACTGATCAAAAGTATCTTAAATTCTTCAAATCCTCCTCGGTTACTGTTAGGTAAGAATTTGTAGGGTCCAACTGGTGTGGGACTTTACAAGACTTATCACTTGATAACCCACCTTTTAATATAGGCCTGTACTACCCAAGTTGGTAGAGTGACTGAGCAGCCAGGCTTATTTTGAGAGGGGTAACATGAGCTGTAGAGCTGTAAAATTAAATTAGTAAATACAGGTATCCAAGTAAAGTCCTGCACACTTAAAGTTATAGTATAACTATGTATTTATATATACACAGTGATAATTAGACAGTCTTTAAAAGCTGCAACTAATAGTAACATTAAATCCAAAGTTAGGATTCAGTTCAACAAGAGCAATAAAGTAGGTGAGTAAACTTTTCTTATGCTAAACCTGTTCCAGCTCACTGAGTGACGTCATTTGAGATCAGTATTAGCACTTATTTGTGATCACCATTACAATATTTCAAGAAGGGAAAAGTTAAAATCAGATCGGAACATACTTGATAAGTAGTAAAACAGTTAGATTCTCCCATAGGGATGAAGACAGTCTTTTATCCCAGCAATAAAAGTGTTCAGCAATTAGAGCACTTGTCAAATTCAGCATGGAGCTGCTACCAGTCCATACCCTGCTCTGTCGGTCACACACAGGTGCCCAAAAACATAAACTAGGGGTACAGGGTTGAACCCCCACCTATGGGTGCCATAAGGGTATCCCAAGGGTCTGTTACCCACAACCAAAAAAGGAAGCGCTGCACTGCCAGGAGTACCACATGGACTCCTGTGCAGAAAATAACACAGAACACACATGATAAAAGGAGTACAGGAAAAGGACATGGAGGCCCTGTCCCTCCAATGCATTTCTAGCATCACACTTCCTTCCCCACACCACAATACACCCTAAGGTGCAGAGAAAATGCTGTATCTTCCTGCTCTGGTATCACACCTTCCATAGGGGAATTTGCATTCCATATTCCGCTGCCGTGATGACACGATGATTAGAAACATCTTAATGTGCTACTGTAGTAATGGCTTCGGGTGTCAGCCATACACAAGAAAATAAACGGCATTAGTTTATAGGATCTCCTATATATTATACACGTAGTACACAGGTGTAATAAACCCTGTAATAATAGTATTATTTGGACATTCAGACACAGGAAAATTCTGACATCTGGAAGGAGAGTGTGGCATTAGATTGCCATTGCTTCCTTCCGGTTAATGCGTGTCCCTGTGGTTAAACGTATACTCCGTATGGATGGTAGTGCAAGCATGCAGGCTCCCTGTTAATTGATTTGCCCTATCATTGTCACATAAATGTCACTCTGAATAGAATTTTTATAACAGATCCCATTACTAGCCGAACGGAAATGGAGTATCGAACTCTGCCAAGGACAGATTAAAAACTCAACATTATGAAAATATTGCCGGCCTTTGAGACAATGATTTGCTTTATGAGCCCTTGTCTAGTTCCGTTTCCATAGCCAGGGATAAGCGAACTTCTGGCGTTCTCCCCCTGGGAGGCCATTATCTCGCAGGCGGCGCGCCTCGGCTGAAGCGTGCTCCCGGGGCCGCTGCTATGGAGGCCCGGTCACTGCAGATGTGTAACCGGGGAACACAGCCATCGGGCTGAATGATACGCCGCTGGGGGCCATTAGCAGGCGCGCCTCTGGCAGGCGCGCGTCAATTGAAATGTTGTGGCAGATTTCCTTATCCAAGGCTGACAGGATAACGTTGGATGTCGACATTTGTCACCGCGATGTCAGAAGCCGCGAGAAAGAGGACGGGCGGCGTTGGGCTCCGCCGGCTGATAGGTGCAAGATAGCCGCCCAGAGTCACTGTCAGGGCCGCCTGTCAGCCGCTGTCAAGTGGGGCCGGCCCTCTAAGAGAAAGCCCGGAAGCGAAGAGCTCCGTTTAGCGCCCTGTCCTTCCTTCCCATGCAACATGAATTATTAATACATGTCCTGCCAAAGTCTGTTTTTCCAATAATTCAGCCCAGCTCTGTGCCGCAAAGATAACGATACAAATCCCGTTTTAATCACGAGATGAACTTTGGTTTGCGATTACCTGCATTTCAGTTTAATGCCCACCTCAGACGGATTACACGAGCGGCAGGCAGATTGCTTTTTATCTCGCTTCTGTTTATTTAGCTGATTTGAATGCTTTTTATCTGTCGCCCGCTCTTTTCCGCTGGAAGCCCAACGGAGCATGAAATGGGCTGTTTGCCTTTTCAATATTCATAGAAAGAAACGCAACAGTCACCGTGACAGAGGTTGAGATGGAGCGCCGCCGGGCACCTGCACGCGGGATGACTGCTATAAAGGGGGACGCAAGGTCTGCGCAGCTCCTACTCTGTAGAGACAACAGACATGTGGTGTGGTGTGCGCCTTCCTGGTGCACTGTAAAACCGGCCACAATATCCATGTGTGTGTATATATATATAGCGTTTGGGTTACTGGTTTACAGAAGTTTTTCAATGGAATAGCGCAGTTGTAAACGCGTTTGTAAATGAAGCCCCAGGTGTTCTTTCAAACGTCGTTTTGGAGCAACAGACACAAACGACGTTAAAGTATAAAAACAAATGTTTCTTCAGGTATTTAGTCACAATTATTCTTAATCTTGTGTGTGTGCATGTGTGTTTGCGTGCGTGTGTGTTTGCGTGCGTGTGCGCATGTGTGGTGTGCTGTGTCTCTCTGTATGTAGGTGCGTTCAGGTTGGGCAGTTTCTAGCCAAGTTGGTGCCCAGGGCGAAGCACCAGAATGCGCCCCCCTCCTCAACTGACACAGTCACTCCCAAACTACACTGCTGTGTCGTGCGACAAATCCCCTCCGTAAAATGAATACTGTAACTTGCTATATAAATGAACCTGGTTTCATTACATTGTAATGCAAGTACTTTATAGAACAATTCTAATGTGAAAACACAGCTGTTGCTGCCCAAGTAAATGTTTTTTTTCTGTCCACTGTTCTTAGGGAAGGGCTTGGCTGAATGCAGTTTCAAACTGTCCATACTGGCACATTACAGTGTGACCAGCCTACCAGGGTCTGAGGGCCCACATACCACTGGCCCTGTGTTGCAGGTGTTCTGTTCGTACCACCTCACTTGTATTTTGCAAGGAGCAATACTAGACTAACCATGTGAATTATTTTCTGATGGAAGGTTATCATTCCAAGATGGACAGTTTAGTACACTCCTATTGTACTCTTTCAAAATACCTCTATGAGATTGAGAAATTCGACAAATAGCACAAGTGAGGGTTCCTGTATGCTTTGCATTAGAAAACAGAGCATTTCAGGACTATAACAGTGATCAGAGATCTCTACATTTGATAAACAAGTCTGTGATAAAAGGATTGTATGTGTGAATCTCTGAATTCATAACAGATGCATGGCTTGGTGCTCACATCACTGTTCACAACACTCACCCTAACATTCAAATGTGCGTAACCATACATACTAATTTGGACAGCTTAAGTTTTTGGATGTGAGTATAAAAAGGCTGCAACATCAGCCACTTAAATGGGGTACAAGGGCTATGTTGCTTCTTGTTGCAGAAGAATTTTAGATGAGGAAGGGCTGGGTCTCAGTGTGAGCATGCCCAACCCCCAATACAGAAACAGCTTTTGGGAATTATATCTATAGGCAGGACAGGATACCTTAGAAGAGAGACCCAATAAACAATGCACAGGAAGGCTATACAGAAAGGATTGTACCTCTTACAAAGTTTAGCCTGACCAGTAATAAGCTGATGAAGCGTTTTAATCCCGCAGTTGTTGCCTTCGGTTTCCCTGGCCCTTATGCATCATCAGGACCTCCCGCATCAATTCTACCCAGCTCCTGTCTATCCACAGCACTTGCATTTGCACACCCTCCACTGTGAAGGTTCGTACTTACACCTCCCACAGCCCCAGTCCGTGTAGCACTCAACATTCCTAGCACTTCATCTGTGGCTCACCCATGAGCTCGGACTCCCCACCACTCACCCCCCTCTTCCCTCTTCCTTGCTGCATTTGCACGTTCTGAATACTGACAAGACATAGTAGGTTCATCCCTTCTACCTTTTTCCCCCTCTGCTCTTAAATACTGTATTTTTATTTATTTTTTATTTTATTTATTGTGCATTGGTTAAGAAAAAAAACGTACACACAAACATTCTAAAATAAATTACAGTCACTCTAATTATTAAAATAATTACATAATTCAAGAATTAAAATCACATATATAAATTTATTAAGACATCACTTTAAGATCATTTAATTTCATCCTTATAATACATGATACATAAAATATCCTTCACAATTAATGATACAATAATATATGCATAAGCACAATTTCTCTACAACCATCAATTAGTGTTCCAATAATTTCACAGCTTCATTCCAGACATAATAGCCTTCCCCAGTAATTACCAGTGAGGTGGCCCCATAAAGCGTACTCCAAAACTGATCTAGCTGTATATTTTCAATCTTAGCACCCATAGATGAGCAAGCCTTCTGATGTTGTATTTCCAGTCCGGAACACTGAGTTAAGAGGTGACGATTTGTTTCCACAGAGACATGACACAGTCTACATATACGGTCCGCATATGGGATATAATACATCCTCCCACATACTCATAGGCTGGCAAAATATTTAATCGCAGCTAGATAATTAATTCTCTTAGTTTAGGATTACATGGCTTCAACAGGTAAGAAAACTGACCCTTTATAGCGAACTCCTGTTGTGTATATTCATTATAGCGTCTTTTGTTTTGTCATTTTTCCATAGAATCAACTCTATCCCATGCCCAGATCTTCTTCCTGAGTACACTTAGATAATCCAGCCTTTCATGTATGGTATTCTTTATTAAGTTAATATTGTCAAATAAGATAGCACTGAATTTTTCCAATGTTTGCAAGAAAATATTTGAACAGTCCTTACGTAATTTATCAGCCACAAGGCCCATGAGTGTTTTATAATCTGGTAATCGTATTGATAAAGCACAATATAATGTACACCTCTTCAATAACCATTGAGCCCGAAGTGAATATAGACCTAATTCAAAACGTAAGGGTTCAACTGGAGTAGCTTTGGGTACCTGTAATATAGATCTAAGTAATATTGGTCTGTAATATTTACCATCAAATCTATCTAACCAAACCATGCACGCCTCTGGCAACAATTCCAAGCCAGAGGTCAATGCTGGAATAATATTAGTTTGGTAGATCTATATCAAACCTTCAATATTATTTCCTCCTGAATTTTTCACAAACCGCTTGATTAATAGCCATCTTTTCAGTATACGGGCTGAGATGATGTCACCATAATATCAACTATTCTGTGATATACTAATAGGGACACCCAAATAGGTATAACAACCTACAATTTCAAGTTTAATATCATTCATTTTCCACACATATGGACCATTATATCTCAGTCTGCTGCCTACTACCATAACGTTGTTTTTTGACGTATTAATAGGCAGATCATTATTTTTTGCATATATGGCCAGGGCATTGATAGAAAGTTGCAAACTGACGGGTGTAAGATACATAAGGATAGTATTGTCAGCATATATCAGCCAAGGTATTAAATGGCTGCCAATACGAGGAGCAAAACTCCTTGTATCCCCAAATTCTTATCCAGGTCAGAAGTATATAATTCATACAGCAGTGGTGCAAATATGCAACAATAATTTTCACTTGCAGAGATAGATTACCATCCTGTGACAGCCGTATTGACACCATCGTATCACTATAAAAGGCCCTGACAAAATGTAGGACTACAGCGTCAATACCCCATTGCGTTAACCTGTGCCTAAGCTTTGGCCGGGATACAGTGTCAAATGCTCTAGAAAAGTCAATAAAACATAAATAGAGCTTATGCTTGTGACAAATTGATTCGACAAATATATATTGTAAAGCACAATTGTTATGAGATGTGCTATAGCCTCTACGAAAGCCTGTTTGGCATTTATGTAAGAGACCCTTATTCTCTGCCCATATATTAAGCTGTTTTAACAATAATGTTGGAATCAGACATAGCTAGGAGCCGATAGTTGGAGGGATCTTCCAGACCACCCTTTTTATAAACAGGAATCATTATGGATTCCCTCCAACTATCCGGAATCCTGCCAGATGACAATATTTAAACAAACCACGCAGCCGATCTCACCGCCCATTTGGATGAATTAGCTTAAAATACAATATTCGGAATGGTGTCAGGGCCGGGAGCCCTAGAGCTCTTTAGGTTTTTAATTACCAATTCAATATCATCTATTTCGAATCCCTTGAAGATTCTTCAATCCACAGGGCAAACAGAAATAAACAATTCAGTTAGTGATGCGTCATGGAATAAGTGTCCCATGTACAGTAACCAAGATCTCTCAGAAATAGGATTCAGTTCCTGTACAGATAAGCCTGCAAGATACATTCTAAAGAAGGACCAAAATGTTCTATTATCATTTGTAGGAAACAATTTGAACATGCATCTCCAATTTGCATTCTGCAGAGAACTGCAATGTTTTCTAACCCAGTTTTTATATTTAGTTGCCAAAAATGCTAAATATGTAACACATACAGATTTAGAGAACTTAATCTGCGTCATAGCTATAGCCCTTTCACACTGACACTCCTTTTTTCTTTGATGGATGTATATATCGAATGGACCATGCATATTCTGCTGCTTCACATTATTTGATTTACACTGCTTAAAATTATCAAAATATTGCAGCTGTGTAGTATTCAGGTCCCAGTCATAAGATGACTGACTCAAAATCAATTTAAAATCATTGTCTAACAGATAGTTAAGCATTACGGCATTTGTATGGCCCAATATATTCTGTTACCCTGGTTGTTAACAGAGACCATTATGCCTCTTTCCTACCTACACTTAATTGTGTATTTCCCAATTAGCATGTCTACGTCAATAGCAAATGTCACTGAGACTGGGTTGCACCAAGGTGATATAACTTAAATATGCCCATAATTCTTGGCTAATAAACACATAATGCATGAGGAAGAAATACCATTAGTGCATGTATTACCTACAGATAAAGGGGAGTTTGCCTTAAGATTGAGGCAGACTAAATTATGTTTTGAGATAATCCCACCAGCTCTTTGTTTTTATTTTGCAAGAGGTCTAATCTTAAACTAGGTCCATCATTAGTGACTAGGGTCCCATCACTCCCTTCCGTTGGAAACATATGCTTATTAAAATCGCCTGCAATAACAACCTTCCTTAATGGATGGTAAGTATACCAATGGGCTAGTAATTCATTCAGTTTACTTCTTATCACGCAATACATTTTTCCCCAGGGGGTTTATATACATTTATGATTAGAGTCATTATTTGTGACTGATTCCCATCATAGAGAACTGCTGATGAGACATAAGAACAAGATTTACTCACCTTGAAGGGTTTCAGACACAGGAAAGATGTAACTCCTACTGCCAGCCCACCCATCGGGGAACCATGTGTATTTTGTTTTGCAGGAGTAGAGATGATGTTAAACTCATCAATAGAAAAAACATCAATTAACCAGGCCTCCTGCAAAAGGAACATATATGAGGTTATCGTCTGCAAACCCAGGGGTATTCCCTAAAAAAGAATTAAAACCCTTTGTATTCCAGGAAGCCCTTCGTAATTGTGCTAAGTTTTCAGGGATTCATGTATGGTGAAAGTTGGAATAGTTACCGGAATCCTGCCTCCATGGGGTTCTTTTACATCCCAGATTCGTAGGCCGAATTTTATTAGCTGAAGCATTTATGTTATTACAACTCATGTGGCAACAAGCGTTAGTCTTCAATTGCTGTACACTAGAGGATGAATCAGAATCTGAGTAATTCCAAGCTTGTTTACAGCAAAAAGTAAGTAGGAAGCCCATCTTTCTTAGCTCATGATATGAAAGATACAAAAGGGCTGTGATGGCTGGAGAGATGAATTTAACAAGGGCCCAATTCGTAGAACTATGCCAAGCTGGAAGAGCAATCCTTATTATGTCTGTTCTGCGTATATTCCTAAGTGCTGGTATTCGATGGAGGAGATCCATGATAAAGCTTCTATTAATAAATGGACTAGATGATAATAGCAGGAGTTCCTCCAACTTTATACCTCTGCCCAAAGGTAACAATTTGTCATTATTTTCCTCCACAATAGCATAAGGCTTATTACTAATCATTTGGGTCAAAGTGGGCACAACGTAAATATTTGGTAAATTAATATCCCCTGTAGAATCACAAATCCGATACCCAATACCTGATGTTATATATTCATTGCTAATCACATTATTTGTATGAGGAATGTTTGTAGGTGGCAGTGATTTATTTTCTGATTGCACACGACTACCTGCCAAACGCAGCCATCCTTCCATCAAACCCTGGAGATCTACTTGGCGCATTGTGCCGTCAGACAGAACATTAGTAACCCTAGTACAGGTTTGGCCTTGACTATGAACCATCATCGTTGGTTCCACTGACAGTTCATTCCTAGGCGTATTACTGTGGGGTTCTGACATAGTTGAGTTATTTTGACTTCCGCTATGATCTGAATCAGGAAGTACCTTCCTTGATGCATAGGGCAAGGCATTTCCTTTACGTTTTGGTTTCTTCTTTCCTTTAGTAAGTTTAGGCTGGGAGGAAATATCCTTTAATAGAGCTTCAGACACATCTTTCCCATCACAATCAAGAGTTCCATGTTCAATCTCTAAAGCAGGCTGAGCTTGACTCACAAGATCAATAGTAGTACAAGGTGGTTCTAGAATACAATTAGTAGTAGTAACTGATTGAGTATTTAAATATTCTGTTTTTAATGCTTTCCCACCCTTGATCCCTCCATGCCCTGTGGGCGCTTTGACACAGTATTTTCTTATTGTATAAGCGCCTAACAAGCACACAATAAAAATATAATAAATAAATAAATAAACCAGCTTCTAATGCATAGTAAAGGGTCCACAGTTCCTCAGCCACTACCACCTCACTATTACGCAAGCCTCAGGGGTTATTTCTGCAAAAATGAGCAGGCCCATGCTTTATCTAACAGAGCTGGCATTAGCATCTCTTATTGGTGCAGGCCTGCAGATAGTGAAAATTATGGTGTGCAGGGTAGAAATGGTGTTTGGCCTAGTGGATGCACAATTTGAGGCAACATCTGTGATTGTTTTATGCGTTTAAGTGTGGGCACAGTATGGCATGCTCGTCAGAGCCACATACACAAAGGGTTCCAGTATGCTATTGTATGGACATTGGCATAGACACCATTAACTAAGAGGGTGGTGGCTTGTGCAGCGCACACAACATTACTGCATTGATTTGCCATGGACTACTCTGCGTGGTGACACGCAATGAACTCTACTTTCCTAATGAAGGTGCCAAGTCACATTGAGGTTCCATCTGGTGAGCGCTAGGCAGTGGTTGGCTTGTGTAGAAAATTAAAAGACCTTTGATGCTGCGTGGATGCATTTAGCCCATGTCCCAAAGCAGCCACTAGAATACTTAAGCAAGAAAATGACAGTTAATCTTCTCAGGGATGCGCCATATGTAACTAAAAAGTAATATACAAAAAAAAACGTGTTTGTGTGTCAAATAAAGAGACATGAAAATAAAGAAAATAGTTTAACATTTTTCTGTTTGGGATTTTTATTCTCTTTGATGAATGCACATGTTTGGTCAGCTAACTGATACTTGTGCTGGCCTGGTGAACGAGAAATCCTCATGTTCAGTTCTTAACACTGAAATGTTAAGCGCATACTGTGTAAAAACAATGGCTTGTTAAATGAGCAATCAGTTATAAATTGCCCCACTTGAAAGGCTGTCAACACAAAGAATGAGGGGCACAGGGTGTGTGACTCTAGAGCATCTCACACACTGTGTTTGGTATATGCATTCCTTTGTTTGCATATTTTGAACGAATCTCAGTCATCCAAAAGTTGGCAGAGAGCAGCCAGCCAAACATCGCAGAGGAGCACCCACTGGCACAGCAGGCTGCCTAATCATTTGTCCGGCAAGATCAGTGTCAGCTTTCTCGGTGGGCCCCTTACTGTGCCCCCTGCCCTCCCTCCTGAGCTATTTAGCTCTGCGCCCTGGGCCATCACCCGCTCCGCCCGGGACCAAGAAATGGGGCTGAGCGCAGGTGTGTAGGTGCGTGCGCTCATGGGTGTGTGGCTACATCTGAGTGTTAATCTAAGTGCCCAATAATGGGTTTTGTGGTATTTCCTTTGGAAGCCACAAGCCAGTAATGCCGTTACTGCATTGAGTAAGCATAAGATAACTTTGTGGGTCCGCATGATTACAAGTCATGCTAACCCAAATGTTATTTCCTATTTTGGAGTCCCGTTGCACTACATGGGGATTTTTTATTACCACATGTGGTAATTACTGATTGCAGTGTTTACTGCATACAGTATTGCTTTTGTGTGGGGTAATTACCACCACACAAAAGCAGGAATATAACATACATTTTATGTTTAAATCTCATAGTTTGTCTGAGTACTAAAACAACCAGTATTAAAAAATCCTGGATGTTTTACCATTCCTGCCAAACCTGCAATCAGGTCAAAATCAGTAATACAAGTTATGTAATGGAAGTCTAGCAAAAAAGTAGTGGAACTGTGACTCCGGCAGGGAGAAAGGAAGGGGGCAACATGCATCATATTTTTTAAGGGTTGCAATCATGCTGGTTCTACAGCAAATTGAGTTGAAACGGATTTCAGTTTAGCTGTAGCTGATATCGGGTGGTAAAGCGGAGTAGTGTATTTTAACTTCATAAAGAACAGTTCCAGAATGGTGTGAATGCTTGCAAAAAGTAGTGGAGCTGTTAACAGTAAAAAACAAAAGTAGTGGAACAGCCCCCACCCACCTTTCCCACTCACTTCGGCCACTGCTCAACATGTGTTAAGGATTGCTAAGAAGAACGTCTAGTCATTGACTCCAGATTAAGTTTGTGTTAGTTGGTGATCCCCAGACCAATCACAATCTGCAGCTGAGCACTAGGACAGGTTGTTACTTTTTCTTAGCCCTCTGGTGAGGGGTGTGAAGACACACATCCTAAGTGTGTTCCAGTTTGACCAACACAAATAGTTAAAATGCTATCTATGGTAATGTAGCCGGGTAATCTTGGCTTCACCCAGAGGAAATGCAACGCTGGTAGCTAGGTACAGCTAGGCCCATAAAGATGAAGCAACAGAAGACCCTGCACAGATATACTGAAAAATATATACATTCTGTTTTGTAAGCACTGCATGCAAAGTGACCACAGCCCAAATAGTTATAAAAAAAGCTAGACTGTATATGAAAAAACAGTAAAGGGTCCCAGAAGAGACCCAACCAACTCAGAAACCCAGTGCAATCATTAGAAACCCTTATGTAAACTGTAACACTTAAAGGAAGTGGGGTAAGAATTCTACACATAACAGATTAGTAATCATACAGCGCAGGGCCCTAAGAGAGACCCTAGTGACTCATTGAGAAAGTGATAACGATACTAAACAGTAATATAAACATTATAAACATACATAAAATGATCCTGGGGTGAGTATAGGTGAATTACTACAACAACTGACACGAGAATCGTAAGAAAGTAATGGTAAAAGACTGCAGAGTACAACACCCGGCTTGATCAGTTCACGCCTAAACACCTAAACACCCCGGCAACATTGTATCATCCAAACAGAGTGAAATGCAGTGATTTCTTGCAACAAATTAAAATGTAAACCACTGGTTTATTTAAAATCACAGATGTTATTTTAACTGTTTCAGGGCCACAAGGGGTACATCTCTTTGACGCCTATGGTCTTAAGCGCGCTACAAATAAATAAATGCATTAAAACAAGTACAGTCCGAAAAACATGAATTACGGCTACAGTAACTACAAAGTCACTAAAAGTTCTTAAAGTCTTGGAAACATTTTTGCGTAGGAATTAATGAGACAAAGACAATAGGTCTGCCTAGGTTGTAATTTAAATCCAGTTAGCAGAGGACCCAACCAGCACACATCAGAAGCCAAGGCACCCCCCACAGACGAGATCCAGCCCAGGTTGGAGAATCAGCAGTCTGGACAAATTAGGATTGGTTAATGTGAATGTGCTGGGGGAGCATAGAAATGCCTCTTTACACATGGCCAGGGGATCCTGGAGTGGGAGATCAACTATGGGAGAGTACTCAAAAGATCTGTTTCATCAGGAACAATGGCTGCATGGGTACATTCATATGTCAGCATCAAGTCCTTCTAGAAGTTGTTTGAGGTCCTTGTCAGTGGGACCTGTACACAGGTTGCAGCCAACATCAATCAAAAGCAATCCCAACATTGATGAAGACCAACAAAGGCAAACCACAAGACCAGTAGACCGTAGAAGTGATGGCAGCCGTGGTAGCACTCACTAAGCCCAACGAAGGTCTGGTTAGTTCAAGAGAGAAACAAGTTCATTCCAGCCAAGAGGACAGTCCTATGGCAGGTGCAACAATTCAGAGTGATAAAAGATGCCCCATGATGTGTTTAGATAGAATAACAGGCAGTTACTTTATTTCCAGGGCAGGTACAGCAGACAAGACGTTCACTTTTAAGCAATTGTGCTGGAAGGACTCCCCAGGAGATCAGGAGCAAGGAGGTGTGAAGCACGGACATCGGGTGAGGGTGAGATAGCGTGAACCTTTTTTTGATTTTTAATAAATAAAATGATGTGGGTGATCCATCTCAGAAAGGGTGGTCTACTAATAACACACCTCTTTCATAAAGCTCCATGCCAAATCCATATTACACACACATGCCCTGCTGCATCAGTCTTCTGATATGCAGCGCCTGCTCTTCAGTGGCACAGCATAGGTTAAAAGGTCACATGTGCTTTCTTAATAGCTCATGGGACACCATGTCCTTGCAGATTTATTTATTTATTTGTAATGCGCTGGTAACCCACGAGTTCCGGGGCGCAGAGACATGGACACAAAGACAAACAAGAATGTGACGAGACAGTTCCTAATGAAATTAAAGGGTTAGTGGGTCAAGGATGACGAGGTCAATTAAAGAGATACGTTTTTACTAGCTTATGAAACCGTAAGTAGTTAGCTTCTTTCCTTATGTGGACTGGTAGGTTGTTCCAGATATCTGCTGTAATGACTGGGAAAGATTTTCCCAGACCGGACCTACGTTTATGTGGCATCACTGCAATCCTGTTTTGATCCGTGGATCTTAAGGCGCGGCTTGAAACATAAGGACGTACTTTGGATTTTAGGTAGCCTGGTGCCTTCCCGTGGATGCATCTGTGGGCTATTGTAAGCACCTTGAAGTGTGTTCTACTCTCCACTTTGTTAAGCGGCTTCACTTCAACACTACAGCTAAGTCAATGCCTAGTCTGGGATGCTGAGGGAAACCCTTATTGATATATTTTTAGGTCCAGTTCATGTACTCTGGATGACAACCCTTATATAACACCCCTCTCTTAGAATCCCCCCGACCCCACTGAGCCAAGAAGTAGGTCTGTTTTGCAAATCTAAAAGGTTTATTTGAGAAAAATAACAATATATATCTATCACACTTTTATAATAAATTAATATTGGATATCACACTTAAAATATGACCGTGATCAACAATGGATAATGTTCTACTGGTAAACTGATTTGGTTACTTAGAAGTAGTATAGAGGATGAGGTAGCTGAAATGCTTTATGGTTTCAAGGAAATGCAAGGTGGAATAAATGCAGTACAGAAAATAAACTGATATGGTTTCACAAGAGATAATATGTTCACTTTTCCCTTGGTGGCAATTCACCCCCCCCTATATGCAATGCAAGGTGATGGAAGTAACACACACAGTCTTCATGAATACAATCAAATACAATATGGAATTCAGTCCCCCCCCCCAGGAAGCTTAGACAACAGGTATGCTTTTTAAAACACGGGCAAGAGTGCTTTGTAATGTGGTGGCAAGGAAGTGAAAAATGCTAAAATTGCTTTTAATTCCCTATAGGAGGTTCAGGGTGAGTGGTATACACTTTAAATCAGTTCAGGTTAGCCCTAACAATGGTTCAGGGATGGTTATTAGGTTGCAAACGAATTTTAGCAGTTCAGGCAAAAGCGGCTATCTTTTTACAGATGACGAAATCAGGCCAAATCGCAAATCGCAGTAAATTTTGCGAGTGCGTAAATCGCGATTGTGGTAAAAGTATAAGGAGGAAAGTTAAATCTCGTTCCTAGGACAAACGGTTCCAGAGATACGGACGATTTTGTGAAGGTAGTTTTTCGGATTTAAAGTAAACTCAAAATGACAGGTGACAGCTTGCAGCTGCAGAATTGACAGGTGACAGTTGTGCAGCTTTAAAATGACAGATGACACGATTTCTAGGAGGCTGTTCTAATTAGGTTAAAATAGTTTGGATTAGATTATTTTAACTAAGAGATTGGGTTCTGCACAGTTCTGGCGGATACTCACTCCTAATTTTGAAATGAATGGGCCTCGTCACGGATCTGGTCAACACGTCCAGCGGCGGTTCTCTCTGCTCGGTGGGTCAATCAGGCACCGGTTCTGTTCACAGCGATCCGGTTCTCTGGTTCTGCTCACAGCGGTCTGGGTCAGCTCTGCTCTGCTGGTCTAGCCTCTCTGGATACAGCGGCCTCTGGTTCTGGATACTGCTATGCTTTCCGGTCCGGATCAAGTGGATTCTGGATGTAACACTGCTTTCTGGGTACTGGCAAAAGTTCTTGGCAAAGACTTCAGACAGCTCGCCCGGCTGTTGAATAGTTTGGTTATGTTTGCTGGATTCCGAAGGCCTGCGGAGAATACTTTTGCTTGCAGTGGGCCTTCTAGGTTCACAGTTCTGTAGTCTATGGGTCCCTGTTTCTGGTCTCTGTCTGGATGGGATGTCGGCCGTCAAAATGCTCCGCAGAAATGGAAAATGAATGTCTCTACCTGTCCCAGCAGTCTCTTTTTATGTGTTTTGGAAAGTGGGTGTGTGCGTTGGTCATAACTAAACCTGCCCCTCTCACTTATCATTGGCCAATTCCTCCTCTCTCCCTTGATTGGGGGAAGGATGCAGCTAGGCCTGGGAAGAGTGGCTGAGCAGGTTTCTCCTGTCGGGGGTAGTTGTCAGACAGAATTCAGCTAAATGTCACTTTAGTTCCCAGTTTTCTACATTCAAATCCAACTTACATGCAGCTATTTTTTATATATACATTAAATAATTACTGCCTTGAAGTCATTTCAGAATATAGTTTTACATTGTATCCACCTCTTAGCAAGTATTTCCTTGGCCTGGTTTCGGTTCATTTGTTCAGTTTTACACAAAGGTCTGGTGGTTTTAAAACGCCGGCTTTCTGATAGTGGTGAGCACCGATACTGCATCCATTTTTGACATTAAGAAATGAATTCCCCACAGTTCTGGGTTGCTTTTGGCAATCAGCATTGCCATTCCCAATGGTTTCACGCTATTGTGTGTGTAGCCCAATGGTGGTTTTGGGCAGTGCCCTCCTGTGCTCACAACATAGGCAAAAATGGGTGGCAGCCTATTCTTCATGTTTTCCCTGTGCACTCTCTGGGGAGTTCTGGCCATCATGATATTTTCCATGCCAGTACTGCACAGTTTTATGGTAGGGCTTGGATGCATGGAGAAAAACATCCCACAACTTTGAGCCAGTGAAATTCCTTCCTGGAGTTACTGATGTGGTCTGGTTTAGATTTGCCTTTGTTTATCCTAACTGCGTTATTTTATATAATCTGGAACGCCTGTATGCTTTTTTTGTTGGCTCCTAGCATAAGGATGAGGTTGTATTTAGAGGTTATAGGAAGATAGAGGTTGTATTTAAATTCTGCACCTCTTAGCCAAACATATATAATATGATAATTTGGCCCTATCTGTTTGGTGACAGGGTAATCTTTAAGAATTAGACATACCTGGTTGTGGTGGTGCAATCAACTAAACTGATATGCTGCACATGACAACCCTCTGTGTGTAGGTGAGCTACCTCTGTGTGTAGCTGAGCTATTGAAAGGCTATGTGGATTCATGATTAGCCTGCCTGCCTATGATTTATGAAGTGAGACAAAAGACAGGAATGCTGTCTTTTTTTATTATCTAGGAGGATGAATAACATATCCCCTCAAGCCCAGAAGCTCTCCCCAGGAGACTGCCTGGGAACCATATATTACAGAGGCACACACATAGCAAAGGCAAGACTCACACCAGGGTCTTGCGTACCAACAGGCCTTTGAAGGTGCAGGCTGGGGAAGGAGGTGGGGTTGGAGGAGTTATAAAGGGCAGTGTCACGCTCACCTGATTCCCACGGAGGCGCAGGTCTGGCTTCGAGTGCTGATGCTTCTTCAATGGTGAAGCGCAGGACTCTGAAGATGGACTCACTGGCTCGCAGGAATATTCCCCTGTACGTGAGAAGGGAGTATTACCTACTGACGGAATAATGCTCAAGCCTCCCACTCCCTTCCAACCCTCCACGATTCCCTTCCTCGATTCCCCGTGAAGTCTCACCTTAGGATCTGGAAGGATTAGTTCTCCATCCTGCTTCTGATGCAGGGGCGCGTTGAAACCCAGTTACTTCACTGGATTGAGGTTTGATGGGAGTTCAAATAAGCTTGACTATTCAGGTAAGGCGCTGTAAGAGTTCCGTAGCAAGTTCAAAAGTTCAAGCTTAATAATAATGTTCATTGTCTTATTGCAGCAAGCGCTAACGCTTATGTCTTTTTCCCCTTAGGGGCCGGGGTTCGGGATGCCCGAGATATGGCGCCGACCCGAAGTGAAACGTGCAGTTCCAGTAAATGACAGGTAAGTTCTGGATGAGCGTTCAGGTAATGTCTTTGCATTCGCTCATTCAATGTCTTTGTCTTTTTTCCCATAGGGGCCGGGGTCCGGAATGCCAGGAAGCGGCAGGACCCGAAATGAAATGGGAATGACCCAACAGGTAAGTCTTAGAAGGAAACTGAGCTTTTCCTATTCTCTTCCTTCTCTCACCTTGTGTTCTTGTCTTTTTCTCTCTAGGCTCTGGGAAGTGGCTGTGGATCCGGATGATCGCTGCTGAAGATGGAGGTGCCCAGGAAAGGTGAGTGAAATGCAGCGCTGCAGCGATCGAAGCGAAATGCTTTTAACATGATGTCTTCCCTTTCAGGATCGTCGGTGTGAAGTCTGCGTGATGCAGCTTTAGCAGGTAAGGTCTTCTTTCTCTCCAATTCTCTCTTAGCAGGTGACCCAGGATGCTGACAGGCGTGGCTGAAGTCCAGATGCAGGAGCTGACACGGTGAGCGTTCAGCTGCGAGGAGCAGAACAACGCGAAGCGTGAGTTGCTGATCGGGCGTGGTTTAAATAGCTTTGGAAGAAGTTCCAGGTATGTATCCTTCCACCGATCAGGTATGTATCCTTCCCCGACCACACCCAGGGGAAAGTAGTGCCACAGGTAAAGTAGGTCCATTCAGGCCTCAAGAGGGCCTGGATGTAGCAGCATGGTCTGCATCAGGTAAGTGCACCTTAAAACACTTGAACACATGTCTAGCTTTATGAGCCTGGCGCCTAAGGCGCCAGGACAGGGGTCCAACATGAGCCTGGCGCCTAAGGCGCCAGGACTGTGTCCAAAAGGCCCCAGCTTGGGCCCGCTGGCACTTCCCTTGTGGGAAATGATGCCTGCCTCTGGGGTTGCTGGGTCGGACCTGGCTCCTTGGAGGTAGGCATCATGACAGGCAGAGGGAGACTTGGAATGGTTTCAAAATCTTGTTTTTCTGTGGGGCTCTTTTTCCTTCCTGTCTCCTCTACTTCCTTCAGAATAAAACAGTCTGTGTATGATGTAAGACAGCAAGGATCACATGTCACAGCAGCAGGGCTTGACCCCCTTACAGTAGACCTGCCTTTGTCCAAGCCATGTGCCTGTCTACTTTTATAAGGTAGGGTCTCCCACTCCTTCCTTTATCCACTTTGGACTTTTAAGAAGGACAGAATAATTCCTTGAATCTCTTTTAGGAGTACAGTCAATTCTCAAGTCTTACATTTGTGTAGTGAATATAGAGTGGTTTTAAAGTAGATGCAAGCTTTGTCTCACAAGCATCCCCATTGGTGCATTGGGGGGGACTTGCTGTTGGACCAAGGCGTGGAACCATCCTCCTCATTGGGGGGGAAGGATCCCTGCACGTGCCAGATAAGCTCTCTGGACTGGTAGTAAAGAGAAAACAAATCAACCTTGTTTCAGCACCCTAAAAGGCCCAAAGCAGATGGATACCTATATTCTGTCCTTCGAACCATCATCAAATCTAATTCGAGTCGAGTCTTTGAACCAAACAGCTTCCAAAGTGCTGTGGCACCCTTATCGGACATAGAACGACTGCTTGCATCCATCAAACCAGTTAAACCCTTCATTACATCAGCATCAGTGATCGCTGCTTTGCCTCGAACAGAAGCTCACTGCTGCGGCAGTCTTCAAACCCCCATGTCTTCGAAGAATGCATCGAACCACAAGTAACTTTGCATCACACTGACATGGATCCTAACTTGAACCACTGGAAACATTGTATCACTGGTCGACTTGCCCCTGGTGATCCAGCATCTTGAACTAGCTCAACTGTCGAACCGAACCTGGTGGACTCAGCCAACTGCACAGTTCCGACAGTGCATCAAAACACACAAAGCGTTCAATCAAACCTAACTCGATGCCAACTCGTGGCCTGGATCAGCGTCACTCTCTGTGGTCAAACCCAGTTCTACCCACAAGAACAGCACATGGAAGGCCAATTCAACACTGTCAAACCACCAAGAACAGAACAAGGTATATTTGAAATACCCAATCCACCTGGTCCACGTTTGTGGCCATAGTGACTGTTAAGCAACCCCTTGGACCTCTTTCTAAATACGCATCCTTTTGCAAAGTGGCATGTTTGTAATGTCTTGCCTCTTTACCCCTGATAAAGTACCCATAGTGTTTTTACATCTGTGTTCTGCATTTTCTGTGTTCCCCTAAAAGGTGTGTTTTATGTACTGTTTTACTTGATAGTTAAGTGCACATTGCTGTTTGGTTTGCTACGGTCATCACATTTGCATCCCTCCTAAGAGCATAGCCTGCCCTCAGCCCACAAATAGTGATAGCGGTATATCTCTTGATTGTGCCTGTTTAACCTTCATTGGATCGCTGTTAGTTTGTGCTACTGTGAGGGCGAAGTAGGTGGTTTAGCCACTACTCATCCCTATACACCTGGTGAGCAAGCAGCAGTCAATTGTCACACCAGTACAGCAAGATAGTCCAGGAAGACTGGCTGGAAGATGCAAAAAAAGAGTGCAGCAGGGCATTCTACTAGCAGGGAGATGCAAGGATGTAATAATTAAGGATCAGGGGCTAGCCATAGATATGCAGATTCACCAAGAGGCTTCCTAGCCCAGCCCAACAATCACAATTTAGGCAGCAGACAGAAATTGGGAGGCACGCCAATCCAGCTGACTCTAAAAACTGCCAAACATACAGTTGCTCCCCACTGAAGGAAGCTTGTGAACTCTGAAGGATTTTAAAACCAGTCTACACCAGCTTAACCCAAAACCGAGAATGTTTGTGTGGTTCACAATGAGCCTACATCAATTAAATGGGGAAGGAAGGAAGGAAGGAAGGAAGGAAGGAAGGAAGGAAGGAAGGAAGGAAGGAAGGAAGGAAGGAAGGAAGGAAGGAAGGAAGGAAGGAAGGAAGGAAGGAAGGAAGGAAGGAAGGAAGGAAGGAAGGAAGGAAGGAAGGAAGGAAGGAAGGAAGGAAGGAAGGAAGGAAGGAGGAAGGAAGGAAGGAAGGAAGGAAGGAAGGAAGGAAGGAAGGAAGGAAGGAAGGAAGGAAGGAAGGAAGGAAGGAAGGAAGGAAGGAAGGAAGGGAGAGTGGGTTGAACGAAGGCCATGAAACAAAATGGTCAGCGATGTACCTAAAGAGAACGTTAGTACCCAAATGGCTACCATAAAAGTGCATTTGGCTGTGATAAATATTGGTTCAAGCATGATGTATCCAAAACCAGCTGCCAGCAGCCTACTCCACAACACATTTCCAATCTTTCTGGCACTAAATGGGTAAAGAGAACACAGTACTGGCTGTACCCTGGTAGTAATAACTACAGCAAGTAAACTAGCAACGTATCTTTCACTTGAACATTTATTAATAAAATATTTTACTATATTATAACTCAGACATCTGCAGGATTTGTGGGCAGACAATTTTGGCCAATGCATTTCAGACCTTTATGCTCTTACATCAGGGCACACATCTGAAAATAACATAACAATGTAAATGCGTTATTGATCCCTTACATACAAATGAATAACAGAACTGTGTTCAATGTAAAATGATGACTAGTTCTTGGTACTTAACAAAACATTAAGGAACATTAAGGCACCTGACTTGAAGAAAAAAAAACATTTTGGATCACTTTTACTGATGTATTCGGCTATTACAGACTTAACAAAAACAAAATCATGGTCAATTAGAATTCATAAAATCAAGTACTGTGCATATAATAGATAGAAATGTATTAGAACAATTTAAAAAAAAACTGGGAAAAAATGCCTTCACTGACTGCCCAAAAATAGTAAAAAACTAAATTGTGCTGAAAAAAGGGAAGAACAACAACAGTCTCAGTATAATCATTCAGTGCAGTGAGGACTATAGTGAAAATCTATGAAAGGAATTACCCACAGAATAAACATCCTCTGAATAACGTATCAAAATGCCAGCACAAGTTTGTTTAAAGCAATGATACAAAAATCTCTTTTGCACTTGCCTGACATACCGAGAACTAAATGTAATGATTTTTCTGTCAAAAACTGTGTGTACGTTTGTCAGCAATGATATTATCGTGTGTATTACGCCGTGACGTCATTGCCGACCAAACCAGGTGAAAAACATGCCTCTGGTGAATTGTAACAAAAATGCATTCCATTTCAATGTAAATATAATAGGGGTGTACCGAAATTCGTCTTTGAGTAAGTATTCCCAAAATACCGGCTGAAAATGAGGTGTTCGGCTGAATACTTAATTAATTATCAATCAAAGCGAATAGTTTCTCCTACAAAATATATTAAGTACAGCTTCGACAGCAGGGCCTGGAATCATTCAGGCATGTCATTTCTATCCATTAAAAGGATCATAAAACAAATGCTGCTGTTGTTTTTTGATTGAGTACACGCAGAGTAGAGGTGTGAAAGTGCTAACAAAGTCCCTGCCCTTCATGTGCTGGACAGACAGACTTTCATCTGGTGGTTTGCTGGGGAGGGGTGAGCTGAAGCAAAACTCTCAACATTGTGAATGTATCTCTGGTCTCCCCTGTATTTTGCAGTTGAAAACCTTTGAGCAGGAACAATAGTTTATGATGTCGTCATGGGAACATTTTATTTCTTGAAGGTGCTTATTGATTTGCTGATGACCTGTGTGAGGAATCTGAAAGTTGCAGGTTTCAATCACACTAATTTCCAATCCAAATAATATAATTATGTGGATTAAAATAAATGTTGCAGAGATCCCAGTAAGTTACAAACCGGAATAAAATAGCTCAGGAGGTAGTGTGCCTGCAGCAAAGAACTGTATTCAGCCTGCAAGCTAAGGTTATAAAGCAAGTAAGATGGCTCAATGCCATATTTAGGTAGAGAAGTGCTTGTAATATCAGAACATAGGTTACAATTCCTGCCCTCCCACATTCTCATGTTGCCAAAAGGATTTCCTTTGAATTGAGCAAAAGTGACGGATATTACGAAAGAATGTAGCTATATTTTTCTTTTAAAATGCTCCAGCTTGTGGCAGCAGAAATATTCCTCCCAACATTAGAACGTTAAAAAAGAAGGCTATGTGTCTAAATAAAGATAAGGAGATAGAAGTTTACAACTTAGAAACATTGGACCAAATGGATGTACAAGTGAAAAACATAAGTAAAAAAAACACCCACATGCCAATTAAAGATCTGAAAATCAGCACTGTGTCTTCTCTATAGGGTCAGCCGGGAACCAAGGAGGGCTCAGCATTCTCTATATATTTGTCTTTGATAATGCACCAGAACACCACAAATATACCCTACCTGAAACAAAATGAAGAAAAATACTATCTATTAATGAAAAAACATGTTTCAAATGCCTCATTCCCACTCAGTACCACAGGTAGAAAGCATGGCTTTAACACCCAAAGGGTAAGTTAGTATCCAGCATTACAACAGTAGAGTGGTGGGGGAGAGGGCACGAAGAAAGTCCTGCCACTTCACTCCCAATGCAGTGCATGTGATTCCATATAGTATCATTTGTCCCCACCCAGTCAAATTATTTGGTAACATTAATGGCTGATGGCATTTTAACACATACCCATAACAAAAATAAATAAAACTGCAGGACCATTACACATGCAGGAAACTCATCTATTACAGCTTTGTGGGACAACGTATATGCAAACCTCCTAATTTGCATACGAATTGCATCAACAGAAGTGACTTCACAGAAAAGGACATTGCAAGGGGTCTCATCAGTCTTTGATACTTTGTGCTGAAAAATACCTAAATTGCACTATTATTATTATATATGGAGCAACTCTATAGTCATTAGACTTTTCTATGACAGCATGATATATTAACATACGCTGTGAAGTGAATCGAGCTGCAGATAAGACACAGTACAATTAAATGATTTGTCCAGGATCATACACTTTGGTTATATAGTGAGACCAGGATGTGGACTATTAACGAAACTGAACACATCTTCCCAGGTTTAGTTGATATAAATATTTATTAAGGTTTCGTTTTTCATTGTATGTGCTTAAATAATACTTTACTTATTACAATGCCTTAGAAGCAAACCACATTACATAATTAACTAGCCTTTCATAATAAACTAATTTCTGATCACCTACATTCACATTTCTTAAGGGACAACAGTCCCTGCTAATAGTCCCCTCTCCCTCCCAACAATGCCTAATGACTCCATTTGTAGTGCTCTGTTGACGCAGACTAATGTGTCAGGTCCTCATACATTGTCCTGGCAGAGGGACACCTCTCCCGTTCAGCACCCTCACACAATTAAAGTGCCAAATGGCAAAGGTGTCCTGCTACCAAGACAATGAGGGTGCTGCTTGCCACCCTCACTGTCCTGCCAGCGGAACACCTCTCACATTCGATACCCTGAGGTTGCTGAAAAGGAAAGGTGTCCCCATGTGAAATATTCCGGTCTGGCTATTAAAAAATCTGCCTTCCCCACCTCGGTACGCCACTGCCCAAAGGTTTGTATTCAGAAGCACTTCAGCAGTCAGCAGGGTGCTAATTGATGTAATCACTCCTTTAGTGTTTCAGTGGCTTGCTGGTGCCAGAAAGCTAAAGATGGACAGGCCAAAGGAACATTTCATAGTACAGGTAGGCACTTGCCACTCTACCCTCACATTGATTGCATATATGAATACAATACTTTTGGGCTAGTCTTAGTTACTTGGCACCAGCACAACAAGCGACACCAATGAATGCACAAAAAACAAACTGTGCTGTTATTGACCAGTTTATTTTCTGATAGTTTATTCCTTTCATGGTTTACACAAACATCTTCCAAAGAAAACCCAGAAAAAGTGTTTTTTTTTTCATTTACAAAGTATTTTTCTTGTCTACATAACTTTAGCTCCATGCTCGGCTCTGGCCGAATACTTGTCCAACTATTCGGTGTTCGGCCGAATACTTAAATCTGCTCTTAAGTGCACCCCTAAAATAGAATTAACAATTCACCACAATATGAAGATATGTCATTGTTGTACTCATAATGAATTATAAAACATGCTCGAAATATGTGGAATAGAAGTGAGGTCAATTCAAAATGAGAACTAACACCAAATGCATGTCATATAATACACAGTTCATAAAATGATACCAAAAATACAGGTAATACCATGTTTTTGTTAAACACTTGTTGTGTATACAGTTAATAGTTCACAATGGTGAAAAAGCTGAAATAGCTTTAAAGATGTCAAAATAAATAGTAAATACAGGGGATGTATGTTATCATTGCGAATTCCCAAAAACTTGAATTACAAAATAGCGAAGCCCATTTCGCTGCATTTTGCAGTTCAAGCTTTTCGGAAATAGCGCAATTGTCCGCCACTTTCTCGTTCATATGTATGTGGGGGACACCCCAGCACCCCATGTACCTGAAAATACTGAACTAGCCCAGTTCAGTATTTTCGGGTTCAATCATTTTTACCTATGCCGAATGCGACAAACACTTGTGTTCAGCATTTTATATTTGATCTTTTGGTGCAAACCCAATACAGGATTTCTAGCAATCTATTCACATAGCACATAGAACTCAGAAAATACAAACAAGAATTATTAATGGCTAAATATGAATCCAAAGGGATACCATCTAAATAAGAAATGTCCACCAATTGCATCTTAAATATCCTATTATTTACAAATCAATACATAAAAGGTATATGTATGTAAAGAACTCTTCCTCTGACTGCTCAGATAGCTCACAGGTTAAAAGCTGGCCTCTCATGAGGCCAGCCTGAATTTCATGGGACAGAGCCAACTCAGCCCTTCCATCTTCTGGTCAATAAATCACATTTTAATAATAATCAAACATTAATAATAGACATTCCTTTTTCAAATAACTCATGGTAAGCACACCATTCATATATGTGCAGGTTTGGAGTCTGCACACAATAATATGTGGTATGAGCAATATGTGTTGTGTCACACACTAGAAATACAAATAACCCTGGAGCACACTTTCAAACTTTTGCATCTATTAAAAACACAAGTAGGTTCAACTTAAAAAACAAGGGCTTTGATCGTTTGGAAGAAAGTGTTAAATGGTAAACATGCTAACATTTACATTAGCTGTTAGATGCCCTGATGTCCAGGACTTTCAAAGAGATAATAAATATCCAATATATGGCCCTCTGGAGAGTATGATGTGATGTACCAGGAGGCCACAGTGTCTGCTGCTGTTTAGACAGTCACAAAGATGGGTTGCCTGAAGTGGGTGGGGCATTCCATTAAGAAACAAGTTATTTCTAATCCACTCTGAGGAATGAATACTAGCACAGAATATTCTTATTGCATTTTCCACGAAGCAACAAAATAACTGTCTGCTTTTGACTATCACCTCCTGTTTTTGGACAGTTAATTTACTTCTCGAAGCATTGCATTTGCAATTGAGAATTGCTCAGAATGTCTCACCAGAGTTTGAGACAATTATTTATAGATAACATACGCCCCTTCTTGCACCAGTTTATCTTGATTTGTTCATGTAAGGTTTTCCAGACATGAAGCACTTGGTTCAATTTGTTCATCAAAAGAATGTTGATCTGAATACCCACCCACAGCCCTAGACGAATCTATTAGCTTTCTTCAATTTTGTTTTGCCGAATGTCATTTTGCTGAATTTATTTTCGCTGATCTTTCCACCTTTTTTACCACAAAATGCAGAGGGATACCCCGTGCACATCCCCTTGCATCCCCAACCCTCTACCCCTTTATATACCATTCCCCAACTTACCACATAAAGGTGTGTGGTAACAAGGGTGGTAAACAATTGGCTAAACAAATTCAGCAAAATGGCATTTGGCAAAAGTGAGGAATACCCTCTAGACAATGGTATACATTGTGTACCTAGCAGATCAAAGACAGACTATTAAAATACACAAGAAAACAAAGCACTTCCCACACAGGGTCATCCCCCCCCCTTATCACAGAACCCTGTCAAGAACACCAAATATATAATAGCATTTGCAAACAAATTGACCAGGATGTCCCCCTGAACCATGGTACAAGCTTTAGAAGATGGCACAGCAGTCCTTTTTTCATTATCAATTTACCTATGAAAGGTATAAAAGCTTCAAAGACATTCCACAATCTACCCACCCACAGCCCTGGACATCTATACACATTGGGGGTTATTTACATAAAAAGGAAATTGCATGCAGGGAACTGCCAGTTCTTGCACTAACTTGATATTGGGTCCCCTGCGTTCCATGTTAGTCACTCTCGAAGCAGAGTGGAAAACAGAAGAGTAAAACAAGGCGGAATCGTCTTTACTTTTTAATTTTAATTTCTTCTTTGAGAGAAATAAAACACTGCCAACAAATTACGCTTTTGCAGGCAGAATCTTTTACTGGATTCCAATAGAACCCACTTGCCATTGAGCAGGTGCAATGGCAGGGTGTATTACATTAGACTCCATCAGGCTGACGCCTGCATGAATATCTCATGCAGGCTTAAAACCGGGTGCTTTTCCGAGATGGAGGCAGAAAGCAAGGCGGGGATTCAAACTCTGCTTTGCTGCCACCCTGATCCTCAGAACGGCGAATGAGATGGAGCGGAAACTGGACGTATAAAGACAATTTTACTCTTTCATTTACTGCACCACTTATAAAAATGACCCCCATTGTGCTTTTGTGTAAAATACACACACAAAAAGAACATCCAATCCATGTCTCTCCCAATATGGTGCATAACTAGGTCTTAAGACTACTACTGTATACAATAGGGCATGCTAATTGAAGTGATCTGGATGCCCCACAAGGTTGTGGAAGCACAAGGGTGTAGTTCTACATCTTTCAAGTCGGCACATCTCCCCTCCTTCCCTCATCTTATCTTGATGCTGTCATGCAACTCAATCATTCCATTGAACTATTGGATACATTTTCCTATTGTCAAAAAGTGTAATATTCACCCACCCACGTTATACATTTATACACAATGCAGGGCCCACAGGGTAAATGCAGATGAGTCCAATACACAAAAAACATGTCCCATCCATGGTGCACCCACGTGTAGCATAACCACATCAAGAGCACAGACTACAATATAGCAATTGACTCAAAAACTCCATCATTACTTCAGACTCAGTTAGAAAACACACAGCTAGCGAAGCCAACGTTTTTCCTTTACACCAAGCACTGGAGGTCAACTATTTCTCTCATTTACTTATATGTTAAAGTTGGTTCCATGTACTCATATGCCTCCTCATCCAGCCTTATTGTAAATTCGAAAACCTACAAACAAATCAATTTCAAGTGTGAAGTAAATTGCATTTATAACTAATAATACCATGTCTATATTGCATGGTTGCAGTTTCACAACGGCATTATTTATTCTAAACTAAGTTGCTTCTTTAAATTCCAGAATTTGCTTTTATTATTACAATGTCACATTGCATAATCATCACATGTGCCACCACTACACATCCCAAAATGCACAGCACAATACGACACCTTTTCCCAAATGATATCCTGCTGATTCGACAATGGGTACTCGCCCTTGGCGTTCAACCAGATAACATTGATAGACATATGAAGGAAGTATTAGGAGATAGACGAAGACATAGATTTTGTTTATGAAGCCAGCATTTCAGTGCAGAGGTCTATGACTCTGAGGAATTTACAAAGAAGTGTCCTCCCAGACTAAGTGATTGCTGGCTACTGATGTACACTATACCAGCTGTCTTTCAAGCTCAAGGTCGGGCAGTGAGTGCAATCTGGATCATTGATGTAAAGTTGTCAGTATTTATTCATTGCATGTGTGCTTTGTATGTCTCACTTCACCCTTGCCCTCTTGGGCCATTTCATTCCTTAACAGCATATAGAGAGTGTGCTGTCTCAGTACACTCAATGAAAGCTCTGTGCTTCGGGGCTAAACACAGCACAATTTCCCTTAACCTATATGGTCACCAAGGTGTATTTATTGCCCCTCTTAAAAAGACCCTGTACAGATTTTGAAAAGCTGATATGCTTTAATGTTTTGATGCATATGATCTCTAACATAGACAAACTGTTATCTAATGGCAGTATCAGGGAAATGCAAAATGATATGAAAGGATGAGAAGACGAGTTAGAATTCTCAAAATGCAGCATGTCTTGGAAAATCTTATGGAAAAGTGCTACGAACACAGACATAAGTGGGCCTCATTATGAGTATGGTGGCAAATTATGAGTTTTGTCTTTGAGTGGAAATGTACCTCCAGTAAAACCCTGGAGGTAAATCTTGCCACTCAAATCTATAAAATCGGCAGAATTGGCAGAGTTACCGTGGCTGTAATTCTGCTGCGGTAATTCTGCAACAAAAATCCCTATTGGGTTCAATGGACCCAAAATAAATGGGGATTTGCACTGCTACCACCACTTGTAATCCCGTGGTAAATCCACAGGACCAAGTGGTGGAAACTGTAAATCTGTTTGGTGGTATTTCAGAGGATTTACCTCTGAATTACCTCCCAACTCGTAATGAGGCCCAATTGTATCCTGCGTCCTACCCTGCGTCTGCTGTAGAGGGTGTGGTGGGGCTGGCTCAATGTTCACATATGGTGGGAATGTCCAAATCTCAAACCATTTTGGGCAGACATTACGAATCTGATTTCTTATAAAATTCAGCATTCACCTGTGCTTGAATCATGTAGTAATTATTTTGCGACACGTACATTATCATGAGTTTTAACATTGGGAGCTCACATTCAAAACTGGCTAATCACATTCTAACAGCAGCAAACTTGACTATTGTTCAGAACTGAAAATCTACAGACGCTCCCTTAATGCATAGATGATTGGCCAACATTTAGCATGTATACAGCATGGGAGTGGTCTCTGCAACACTCACTGATACATTTGCAAAATATAGAAGGATCTGGGACTCGTTTACATCTTCCATCATGTTAGATAAACATTTCTCTGTAGACCCCTATCAGTGGAATTTCTTCTCATTGTTTTGATAAACGCTTGAGCTAAATTGTCTCGACTCAATTGCCTCCACTCATTTTTATCAAGGTACTTGAACTATATGGCCCTATTGTTGGAACCCGACATGAACCTCATTATGAATTTGATGGTAACCTGGCAGTAAATCTATCAAATTACCCACAAACCTGATTACTGTTATCGCCACTTGGTCCCATGTGTTTACCACAGGATTATGAGTGGTGATTGGGTGGAGTAATACACAATTTCTTGAGTCCATAGGACTCCATGGGGATTTTTCATGGATTTACTGCCAGTGAATTCACTGGCATCCCGGAATTACCGGCAGGATACCGGCAAACGTGTAATGACCCTATTAGTCTCAGTCACTTGCTCATATGTCTCTGAGCTCATGAACCTCTCTCTCTCCGGTGGGCTATTCTCCACATCCTTCAAATCTGGAACTGTCTTATCCCTATTAAAGAAACCGTTTATGGACGCCAGTGTCTGAGCAAACTACATATTAGTCTCCATCCTTCCCCATTACTCAAAGGTCTTTGAGTGGGTGGTCTTCAACCAGATCACTAAGTGCCTTGAGAATTGTTGGGGTGGACCTCCTATCTCCGCAACCAAAAGAAAGCCCACCTCTTAAGAAGTGAGTGAACATTGGTCTGTAAAGCAAGTGTTTTGTACAAATGGCCGGGAGGAGCTAGATGACGCTGTGAAGTCAAACTATCCTGAGTCCTCGAACCACACAAAGATCTTACATTATATACATTTTGCAAAGTTAAACACTCCCAAATATTGTATTTCAAAGTCATTCCCCCATACATGATTGGTCAAACCTATACAAAAGAAACTGAATCTCCTTTAGTTCCCATGTTTTCATTGGACACATTTCTTTAACTGCCATCTCCTTTGAGCATATATTTGCTTGTATGTACAGCACACCTCTTTTCGTGATATTTCCATAGATGGTCATGATGTTGTTACATGGTTAAATATTCCCACAACAAACATAGTTTATCACAAGTTCCAACTGGCCGGGGACCTCCAACCCCAATCGTAATGCATATGGTTTTTGCAAGGACATTTCAACAACATGAGGAGGGGGACGAACAAACAAGTTCTCTTTGAACTGGCGATAAATATCTCATCCACCCAGACTTGCTGCCCTCTTCCTTATTTCACACTATTACGCACAACTACCATTTCAACATGCATAGCCTTTGGCCACATGCTGGTCAATCCTGAGAACCTGATCAAAACCCATAAACCATTTGTCAACTCTGCCCGTAAGCATCCTGTGCACCGGGTTTATTAACTAGCCTCAAACTAACCCTACCAGCTCGTCAAACTTCCTTGGACAATGAATAACAGGCTCTGTGTACTTAAAAAGATTATATCTCCTCTCCACAATAGTACCAAGTTGTAAAAATCCAAGACTGGCGGTAGCTGACCACTTGATGTTATCACAGTTGCTTGCAGCCTTTCCCCAGCTTGCAATTTCCCTCAACCAGTTTTCCTGGTCACAAAGAGTTTACCTCGCCACCCAGGTTTCTGGGACTGCACAATCCCTAGCTATGAGAGGCGTTGCAGCATACAGATTTACATATTCACCATATACCCTGTGCACTCCAACTGTCCCAAACACATTTCTCTAAAGATCCCAATGTATGTATCTCTCTGCATGTATGTTCATAACTACCGCATCCTCTCACAGTGATTTCTCCAACGCAAATCTCCTTTCTCATGTGCGAATATGAAGCTCCTCGCTGCTCAACCTTTAGGTAATACGTGGCACGCCACACACCTACATTTTGTTTAAGCTGTATCAGCAGATTTTACATAATGTTTCTGTGTGCATGCAATTGTAAAAATGTACAAATTTAAACACAAAGTAACACTAATAGTAACACTTATCCTTCCATTATTAACTACACTAGACACATGCTAAATCACAACATTACCGTCATCATCGCCATCACTCCAGTCAACAATATTGCGCATGCAACGCAAACCCCTCTTTCCCATTGGGACCTTTATCGACCACCCCAACAGGATAATGGTCACGTCAGTCAGAAATCTTCACCACTTTTCTTCCCTGATTGGGCTCTCCTTAAGGATCAGGGTTTAGTCAGCTGTTGGCTTCCCCCAGTTTCTCTCTCTCAGGAAAAGGTTAAGGCCTCTTAATGTTAAGGCCTCTGCGCCCAAGATGGCAGGCAGCTGTCTCAGGGTACCCTCAGGTGGACTAAGGCAACTGCTGGAAGGTATTTGGCAGCTCTCACTCAAAGATGCTTTTTTAGGCAGCTTTTCTCCTTCTCTGACACCCCCTTGTATAGAGCAAGTGCTTTCTACTGTATACCCCACACCTCCAATTATTACAATTATATGAAGCCAGTTTATTGGTGTTACATTTTCCGTTGGAGGATCCTTCTATTTTCCTCTTTCCAAGAGCCAACCCCTCCCTGCGGAGAGGCTAGCAGAGCTCTGTGATTGAAGAGAAGTGTAGAAGTACACATCTCCTATCAATAGCATTTTTTAACATCACAGTTTTTTCCTCAAAAAGTCTCTGCATAGCAAATTATTGTAACTTACTGATGAATGCCATAATATATAGATATCAATGTTGGTTTAAGGCTGGGGTAAACACCATTAGCCTTTTGTACTTTGAGAGTTAATGGGCTGAGGAGATACTATCTCTGTCACCAGATCGTCTCTGACCGCAGGAGGCATTGATGACATCTCCCATTTTGTCCTGTAATCTTAAATTGACCACAATTTTGATCTAATACTTGTTTTATTTATTTATTTATTTATTTTAGTGACTGCTCCTCTTATCCCACCCCCTTTACGAGCCCATTTATTCCACACACTCTGTATCTGCCTCGCATGGTGGGGTCTCACTTTCCGTGGATTCTGTCAGATCTTGTATCGTTCCAAACAATTCCGCTATTAATGATTTCCATGCCATCAGGGTTCCCACCTCCTCCTCTCCCCCTACATTGCTCGCTTCTTGCCACACCATGGTTTCTGCCTCCGCCCATTTCTGCAAATCTTTCCACCTCACCTCCACCCGTGGCCTGTGACATGTCTTCCATCCCATGGCAATCCTTCTTTTTGCGAGCACATATGCTAGATCCTTCAGTTTACTAACATGCTTAGGTTTCTGCGCTCTGGGGAACCCCCCCAGCAAGCAGGCCCAGGCTGTATCTATAATAATCGTGACCCCCTTTTCCGCTAGTTTCTGTACTACTTCCCCCAGAAACACTCAATTACTGGGCATGACCAAAACATGTGTACCATGCCAGCCTTTTCTTCGTCGCATTTGGGACATGCTTGTCGTCCAGCATTTTCAAACCTAGATATCCTCTGGGGCGTCATATATGCCCTGTGCGTAATATATTGTTGTATCTGTTTTAGTCTTGCATTCCTTGACACCTTCTTGTGGTACCCCAGGGCACGTTCCCACATCCCGTCCTCTATCAGGGCTCCTACTTCCGCTTCCCAGTTTAGTCTTAATTGTGTTAATTCCTTCCCAACCTTAGACATCATCATTTCATACAATCTAGAGATCTCATGCCCCTCCTCCGTTATATCATATATTGTATCTATTATAGCATCTGGTTCTTCTTCCAGTACCGTTTCGGGCCATGTTTTCCTAATTCTCTGCACCATTCTGTGATATGTGATATACTGGCCCATGTGTAATCCCATTTCCTCCTCCAGCACTTCATAATCTATTTATTTATTTATTTATTTATTAAATTTATATAGCGCGCAGGCAGCCCAGGGGCATTGTGGCACTGTTACTTGCAAGGAAGACTTAGTTACAATGTGGGCAGGTTGTGCCTTGGGTTACAGTAAGGCAGTGACCTGTGATCAGATATATCACATAATACATCATACAATACAATTATGAGGGCTAGGCCATGTAATTGTTAGATGAACAGGGTCGTTTTCAGGGTTTTCCGAAAGGCGGTCAGTGAGGGTTCAGAGCGCAGGGAGCTAGGGAGGGTGTTCCAGTGTACGGCAGCGAGGTACGGGAAACTGGATCCCCCTGCTCTGGTCCTTTTTACCCTGGGTACTGAGACCCCTCTATGACAGTCCCCTCTCGCCAGATATCTCCCATCGTTACTAACCCCACCGATTCCCAGTGGTTTCTGATTATCATCCTCAGCTGCTTAGCTCCCTCTGCCAGTTCAACTAGTGGTACCTGCGGGGAGCGTGGGAATGGGTTCTCCATCATCTGGCATGCCCGGCGCCACATCTTACACCCAAGCATCATCATCTTCCATTTCTGTCTTGGGCAGCCAGATCATTTCTCTTAAATAAAATGGGGCACAATCATGTCCAAACAACCTATATTCGGGGGTCACTTCATCTGAGAGCCATTTAGCGATATATTGCAGCTGGCTCGCTACATAATAAACCTCATAATTAGGCAGTTTTATCCCCCCTTTTTCATAAAAGTTCTGCAGCTTCCATAGTGCCACCCTATTCCGGGTACCATGCCACAGAAAATCCCTAGACATGCTGTTCAGTTTAGTGAAAAACTTCTTGGGTATCAGGTATGGAATATTCCCAAAATAATGCAGGAGCCTAGGTAGGACCACCATCTTAAGCATCGCCCCTCGTCCCATCATTGCTAGGGGCAACTTCACCCAGAATTTCATACACTTCCCGATTTTCTCAATGGCTACCTCGGTATTGTGCCTGTGCTCCTCTTCCACCGTGTGGTACACGTCTATCCCAAGATACCGGAAAGTACTAACCGCCCATGGTATTTGTAACACCGGTAACCATCCCACAGGGATTCCCTTATAACTGCCTAACAGGAAAATACTAGATTTTTGAGGATTCACCGCTATACCAGACAGTCCCACATATCTCTCCATCACTTCCAGGATATACTGGAGATTTTCCTCCAGATGCCTCAAGTACAGCAGCAAGTCGTCCGCATATAAGGAGATCAAGTGTTGTTCCTGTCCCACCTTCCATACCTATAGTATCGTATTGTTGTCTAAGGTATATTGCTAGGGGCTCCAGGGCTAGTACATAGAGCATTGGGGACCATGGGCACCCCTGTCTGGTGTCTCTACTAAGTTGCCATCTTTCAGATATCACTGATCCTGTTCTGACCCTGGTCAGCAGTTCACTATATAGCATCTTCGCCCACCTTATGTATCCAGGCCCCATTCCATAGCCCGCCAGGGCCGCCAGCAGCAAATGGCCACTTGACCGAATCGAAAGCCTTTACTGCGTCCAAGGACACAATTGCCATTTCGCCCTCTTTCTTGCTCCCCCATTCAACAACCCATTGAAGTCGTCTATGATTATGAGTTATAATCCTATTCAGGACATAACCCGTCTGGTCGGGGTGTATTAGTTTGCCAATAACTCTCCGCAGTCTGTTTGCCAAGACAGCCGTCAATATCTTGCTGTCTTGGTTCAACATCGACAAAGGTCTGTAGGAGCCACAGCTATGCCCAGGCTTGTTGGGTTTGGGTAGCGGTATTATGATCACTTCTCTAAGTGACTCTGGCAGCCGTCCCACCTCAAATGCTTCATTTAACATTTCTAACATTGGGGGGAGCACTTCCACCCTATTTACTCTATAAAATTCTCATGGGAACTCGTCCGCCCCCGGAGTCTTACTAGTAGGTAGTTGCCTCACCACTTCTTCTAACTCCTCCAAAGTAATCGGTGCATCCAGCTCCTCTCTTTCCTCAGCACTTATCGTAGGCAACCCTATGTCTTCCAGTGTTTCCGTTATCTCCCCATAGCTACTTCCCTCCTCATCCCCATATAGTAACCTATAATAATCTGCAAACTCCTGATTAACTCCCTCTTGGGTGTCCGCCACACTACCGTCTTCTCTCGTTATCGTTCTAATCGTGGGTCTGCGGGTTTCGTTCTTGTATAACCATGCCAAAAGCCTTCCTGTTTTATCCACTCCCGTATGCTGTCTCTCTATATATTTTTTATAGTTGAGGTTGCACAGTCTTTCCCATTGCTCCGCACATTTCTGCTGGAGTTTAACTATCGCCTCCATGTCTCTCTCCGTGTCACCTCCTCCCCTCAATGCCTTTTCCAGTTCCCTTTCTGTTTCTTGTAGGTCAGCCAAGATCCCACCTTGCAGGCCTTTTGATTTTGCTATGGCTATGCCTCGCATCACCACCTTGAAGGCTTCCCATAATGTGCTCGCTGAGTTCACGCTACCAGCATTCGTCTCAAAGTAGTTTATAATCTCCTCTCTTATATCTTCCCTGAAAAAGGGATCCTTAAGTGCCTCTGCCCGGAGGCGCCATGTAGGAATCTTTGTTCTCGGGGGGCAATATTGCCATCAGAGAACCAGGGGTGAGTGGTCCGAGAGGACCCTCGCTTTATATTCTGCCTGAGTAATCTCTGCTGTTACCTCCGTCATAGCAAATACATAGTCCAGATTTGTATGCAACTGCTGCGGGGTGGAATAGTGCGAGTACTGCCTTTCTTGGGGGTGTCTTGTTCTCCACACATCTGCCAGACTGAAGTCGTCTAGTAGTGTCTGCAACGCTTTAGCCGCTGGGGCGGGTATATCAATGTTTCTGTCTGATCTATCCACCCTGAGGTTTAATACACAGTTAAAATCCCCACCCCAAATCACCACGCTCCCCATACACATGCTAAGGTTAGTACACAGAGTTCTGAAATATGCTGCCGTATTCTGATTGGGGGCGTATGTATCTACAATGCTTATCTCCCTATTCTCCACCAATCCCCTCAGTATGACCATCCTCCCATCCGTTTCCGCCATTTCTCGCAACAGTTGAAACGGGACATGCGGCGCCACCCAGATGAGCACTCCTCTAGCATAAGCAGAATATGTTGATCCCACCACAACCCCTTTCCATTTCTTCAATACCATCTCCCTCTTTTCGCATGTCAGGTGAGTCTCCTGCAACAATGCAATGTCTATCTTTTGTCTGCACAGGTACAACATAACCTTGTTCCTCTTTAGATAGCTATTAAGTCCTCTGACATTCCACGTAATTATTTTAAGGTCCCCCATGGCCCATTAGAGTTCCCCTTCCCCTCCCATCGGTGCAGTCCAGATCCCACTTCCATCTCAGTCTATATGGGCTTGTTCCCCAATTCAAACTTCCCTTAACTACAAACACCCCAAACACCCCTTCCCCTCTCCCTCCCACCTCCCTTCCCCACCCCAACTTTACCCCCCCAACTGTTGCCCAGCTCCATCCCTGGATCTCAGGCACCCCTGCATCTAGCTCTTTCTGGCAATAGCCTGTACTCAAAGCTCATCAGGGTGAGGTCGCCCTAATGGCTATCCTGCTACTTCTACTCCTGCTCGGGGGTAAGGTGCCCGTGTCCTGCCGCTCCTATTTGCTTCAATTCAATCACGCATTGCTTTACAGTTTACTCATGTGTTATTCCAGTCCGTCATGTTTCTGCAAAATCAAGGATACCATATCTTAGCTTCAACACTACCCATCCGTTCCCGTCTAACAGTGTCTTTATCAAGTCTCTACTGGGATACCCCGCTATGTGATACCCCAATATACATGTAACATCCTAATCACTTATCGTGCTCTTCCTGGGTCCGTTCCGCATCTCGTTCCGGACAGCCCTGTAAGTCCAGCCATGTCGCGGCATTCCTCTGGGGTGTCAAAAAAGAACATTCTGCTTTTATGCAGTACTTTCAATCTTGCAGGATACAGAAGCATATATTTGATGCCGGCTGTGCTCAGCCTCCTCTTTACTGCCACGTAGCTATACCCCTGACTCTGGACCAGCATAGTATAATCAGGATACGCTGTTATAGTAGCCGTGACTCTTTCAATCAGTCCTCCTTTCCGAAAGTACTCTAAAATCTTCTTGCAGTCTTTATAGTTCAATATCTTGGCAATTATTGCATGGGGAGGGGCTCCATGCTTCGGTTTTCTCATGAGGGCTCTATGTGCACGCTCCACTGTGAATCCTTGCGAGAGTTTGTCGGCCCCTATTTCCTGCAGGATCATGTTCTCAACATAATCCGTAGGGTCCTGGCCTTCTTCTCCCTCCGGCAGGCCAACCACACGGATGTTATTCCGTCTTGCCCTTCCTTCGGCTTCCTCCACACGATTCTCCAGGTTAGCCACTTGCTGCTTTAGTATGTGGACCTCCTTTGCGTTACAAGTGCTGGTGTCCGTGTTAGTTTTGACCGCACTCTCCAGACTGCTTGTCCTGTCCGCCAGCGCCGTGACGTCTTGTCTCAGCAGGTTAACTTCTATCCCCACTGCGTCTATTTTAGCCTCCAAGGAGGTTCGCAAGTCCGCCATTGCTATCCCCCATGAGTCTCTTAGCTCCGTTATAGCTGTTAGTATCTGTTGGTTTTCGGTCCCTGGGGAGCTTTCAGTGGGTGCATTTGCGCCACTGTGCGCCAACGCCGCTGGGGACTGCTGTGTCTTGGCAAACGCTTCCATCGTGGGTTGTTTGCTTTTGCCCTTGATTGCTCTCCCTGCCATCTTGCAATCTTGGTCAAGTATCCGAGGTTGCTTTGTTCTTGGTGTGGCGATTCTGTTTCACTGTCTCGCCGTGCCGCTTGTGAGTCACTCCAGCTCTGGGCTGTTATCCTTGAAGTACCCCGTATGGATTCACATGCGCTGAGCTATATCTTCGGGTGGGTTGTGTCCTCCCACGTTCCGTTTGTCCTTACTGCTTTTTGTAGATTGCTATTGCTCCCGTCGGACCACCTGTCTCTTAGACTCCTTATACTCTGCGCACCGCTGTCTATGTCCGCTGAGGCCGCTCCCGCACCATCCGCCACCCAGCTCGGCCCTGTGCCTCGTAATCTCCAGTATTCGCTCTCAGTGCACAGTCCCCACACTTGTCTGCTTTCCATTTGCAATGGATCTGGTAAGTTGTTCCATAGCTGCGCTGCCAATACCAATTCTAGCTGGCTTGTTCACCGTGCACCCGTGGCCCAGTCGCAGGTTCTGTTGTGTGGTCGCTCCTTTTGCGGCCCGCCTTCACAATGCAAGTTGTTCAGTCAATGGGATTAGGCTCCTCCAGGTCTCTTAGCAACCCTCAATAATCCATACCTTTCCCAGGGGGCTAAAATGAGTACAGGGACGTTATAGTGTGGTTTGGCCCCAGAGACAAGGAACTTTTCATGTCTCCAGGGTTTCTTGGCTTCACCCCCCCTGGAGGTTACCTCTGATCACTGGGGGTTCTCAACTACTGTGCCGGGGCAGTTAGCAACACTGTTCTCGGTTGTAGGCGTTTTAATATGGGCTGCCATTTAGTGTGCTTTCATGTGCATCTCGTGTGCAATAGCTTTGTGTTCCGGGCACCATCCAGACTGCCTGCATGCTTTGTATGGCTGCTTTCCTCTCAAAAACTCTGTGTGCCCCCTATTGAATGAGGCCTCAGCACCAGCCCAGCGGCTTAAGCATATGTCTTCCTGTGGGCGTTAAATGACGGCACTTGCCGTCATTTAAAGAGCATTCAGGTCATTTTAGACGTGGTTCTTCGGATCATCATCGGATCGGAAGGAGCAGCTTCCCCAGGGCACGTCCTACTCCATGGCTAGTTAGCGATGCCCATTTTGATCTAATACTTTGTATTTCCAAGCATGTGCACCCTGTTAGGTGTATCGACCCACGTTCAAGTTATTATGCTGCAACATTTGGTGCTGTGGGCTAGAAAATCCAAGATGGGCGAAAAGCCCACATTTGCGCCAGTACCCAGGAAAACCGTGCAGTTTTTGTGCACACCAAAATGGATGCCACCTACCAGTGCGAGCGTGATGGGCCAGAAGCGCCATGAGTGAAACGTGGTGCCAAAGGAAAAACTGCAGTGACTGTTAGCTCAAAAACCTTTGAAATCACCTTTGTTTCTCTGAATGCAAGCTCAAAATGCCTATTTCAAACATTGCAAGATATTCAAAAATCTTATTGAACACCAGCAGACGTCTGGTAGAATTAAGTCTTGTGTGCATACCAAATCTGGAAAGATGAAGAGCCTAAAATAATGTTCATAACAAAACTGGTTGAGCTGTGGATGTCAGCAGCTTAAGTGAAATGGGATTTAAAGCCACTAAAATCGTAATGTTTAAAATAAATGAGTGACCTACTTTTGAGTGTCTCAATGGTTGCAACTGTTTAAATGTCATAGTGTTGAACTTAGAATCAGCGTTCTAGGTGCATGTGTCAAAATTGTAAGTTTGATTTGAATGAAGAAAAATGGGAACAAAAGTGACCTTTGGCTGAAGCCTGGCTTAAAGGGACGGAATTTTGCCCGGCAACTACCCCCGACAGAAGTTGAAACTTGCCCAGCAACTGTATTCACAGGCCTTGCCTGCCTTCTGCTGCCCCACCAAAAGGTGATCACACCTCTCTGATTGAATCATGGGAGGGGTACCTGGGAGCAGGGAAACAGAACAATGAACTTCCCTTTGCTCCAAGCAATTGCTAAATCAGGGGGTTGTAAATGGCTTCCTCTTGGAAGGAAACGGGAGGGGCACTGCCTCTGTGAGCCAGCTGAGCTTGGAGGAAGTGGACAAACCAGAAATTCCCCCATGTCCTTTGGGAAACTACACCCCTCTGGGCCAGAGCATCATTTTAGAAAGATGGATAATTCATAGTACATAATTGTCAAAATTATATCAATAATATCATTATTCCTGGGATTTTTCTGTGCACATTTTAAGAGGTGTTAGGACTCGGTGGTATGTTCTGGGGGGTAGTAGCAGAAAATAGGGTATTACTCCAAATGTCTGTATGTTAAAAATCTGACACTTCATCATCTGATGCCCATATTCCTTGCGCACATTTGTGTAAATTCTGGAAAAGTTTAGAGATTGTGTTCTGGATGAAAAGGGCAGAATTCTGTCAGAAGTGAACACAACATCTTACAAAGACAGGGATCGGATGGTTTGGCGCTACAGAAAATATGTTAACCCACCCTGAATCTCCTATAGGGTTCTGGTCTCTGTCTGGATTTGAAGTCTAAGTGCTGGATCAGGTGTTTTCTGGCAAAGTGCTCCGCAAGAAATCAGCTTGAAGTGGGAAGTGAATGTCCCTGTCTGGCTTTCAGTTGCTCTTTTTATGTTTTTTGAAAGTGGGTGGGTCGGCTCATTCTGCATGCCCAACCCTCTCATGATTTGATAGGTCAAGGATTCTCTGTGACCTGATTTGAGAAGGGATAGTGTGTCAGAGTGAGTCAGAGTGAGTCATCATCTTACAATCTATTGAAGAAACGCCCTTTTGTGTCCATGCAACATATCTTCTTTTTCATAAAACCCACATTTGCAATATACCCCACGTGTTAATATTACCTAAATTGCATGATGGATTGCTAAAGGTATATTCTTGCCTAACCCTGATCTTCCTAATAGCTAGGGTTCAAAAATGCCAACATTTTTCATTTTTTGATTGGTTTACCAATATTGGATTTTTACCAAAAATTACACAGATGTACACCGCCTCTCTACACATATTCCAGTAAATGTTCATTTTTCTAGCATAAACCCCGTGTCTGCAATCTCCATAATTCATGGGGTTTTGCCTCAGAACATGGTACAGAGTTGAGTCTGGTCTCAAATTGTGGGTACATTTGTAAGATTAAGGATCTCCAAATTGTACATTTTTGTAAGCTTAATACAATATTTCAGAAGCATTTAACTTAAACATATATTTGCTGCAATATGAATCCACAATCCAGTCTAGCCCGCCCCCAGATGCTTGGTGAGTCAGAGATCACAGGCCTCTCCTTTCTCCAGAAGACTGTTTACAGTCCACACCCAAAATCAGCATACCCCATTCAATTGAAAGGGTCTATTATGTTGTGTCCTGCAGGCTGCAGGGGAAACTCCTCCCTCTCAATCAATAGGGCCATGTGATATCCTGGGCTGTTGTGTGTGTCTCTGAGGTGTTAATGGTTCTCAGGAAAAGCAAGTGTTTTGAACTTTTAATTACATAAGACCCCCTTCTGTTCACTGCACAGTTCTGCAAGACAGCTCTCCGGTCAGGATTTATAGAGCGCCAGCGCCGGTCAGTGGCTTGCAATGGTACTGCACCCATTTTTGACAGCTGTCTTGAATTAATACATTTCAAAAAGAAAGGATTTTACTTGATAGTATATGATCCTTGCTTGACATGGCATTCCTGTGGATCTGCAGTAGAGTAAAGTAGAACACTCAACCAGAGTTGGATTTTTGATTGGTGGTTTCGGGCCCATGATCTTAGCAAGTTTTGACATTAATAAAAACGGATTTTGAACAGAACCATCTTTCTTTGCACTGGTGGGTGGCAGGTCAGGGGACCATTTTGGTGTGCGCAAAACTGCGCGGTTCTCCTGGATTCTGACGCAAATGTGGGCTTTTCCACCATCTTGGATTTTCTAAGCCCACAGCACCAAATGTTGCACAATAATAACTTGAATGTGGGTCAAGGCACCCAACAAGCCCCACCGCCTGACTGCGCTTTGATTTCGAGTAGAGGGGGAGTCGGGTGCAAATATTGTTTTGATCGACGCGCTGGGATGTCCGCATCATGTTCTTCAGATTCCGCAGAGGACAAAGTTCAGCATCTTTTCCTCCATCAGGGTGGATCGATCGGTTCTCCTTGCCGGTCCTGATGGGAGTATTGAACGGTACCCTGGGCTCCTCAGATCTTTGCTCCCGGTCCCCAGGTCATCTTCCGTGGTCAGTCTCCAGGTTTTCTTTCTCCTAGGATGACAAAGCAAAGCGGCAATACCTATTCGTAGACATTTTTCCCCCACTATTGATATAGTGGGGCGGCATATAAATTTTATAAATCAATAGACATTTACATTCTTATTTTAAAAAAAAACAAGATATAATCAAGAATTATTCAAAATCATAATATTTTAGAAACTATATGTGGGATATTTTAGGGTTGGAACTGAATTACTCTGGAGCGGCCCCCTCTGGTATTGCAGAGGACTCCTCCAGTTGCTGCAGAGTGTGCCTGGGATGGCAACACTTTAACTGATTTATATGGACCCACTTGTCTTCCCCTTCTGCCAAACTACCTTTGGGGATGCGGATCTTGTAGGCAACTGGGGAGATCTTGTCTATAATTTCAAAAGGTCCTTTCCATGTAGGCAAACATTTTCGCTGTTTGGCCTGGTTTGTTTAGAAATTGTATAGATAAATCCGGTCTCCTACATTGTACTCTTTCATGGTAGTTTTCAAATCGTAATGGGTCTTCATGCTATAAGATGATCTTTCTAGATTCCGCTGAGCATAGGCAAAAGCATGTTGAAGGTGTTTCCTTAAATTCTCCACATACTCATGAGTTGTGGGGGCATTTATCAATGTCTGCTCTTGGGTCTTGTAGAGCAAATGCTGGGGAAGCACCATCTTGCGTCCAGTCATCAGCTCAAATGGTGACATTTTAGTTGCAGATGAAGGGGTTGATCTGATGGCCATTAGGACCAGAGGTAATCAGATATCCCAACTTGGCCCAGAATCTGCCACAAACTTTTTTAAGATGCTCACAATGGTTCTGTTGTCATAGCCAGCTTGGGATTTCCTTACCAACAAACCGTCTTAGATTCGGAACATTTTTGGACATTTCATCAACACTCTAAGGTCCTCTTTCCCAATGTAATCGTTATCCGTCAGGGGAAAGTTCTCAGGGTCCTCAATGTGTTGGTAAAACTTACCAATTATTGGATCCCCTTTTTGAGCCGTAATCAAATCAGCATCTGGGGACTCCTTACTCCATTGAGCAGTTGAAAGATCATTGTGAGCATTTGTATGGGACCTAGTGATAGCAGTGACCTGGATCTCCCCCAACAGGGACTCAATCTCTATTAGATCCCCTTGGATGGCCCCGGTTTTGGCCAGCTGATCAACTAAGTCAATTCCAGTTTTGTCTGGTCCCTCTACTTTGGAATGACCCTTGATCTTTTTCCAGTATATGGTCATCCCGTTCGAGGTGACCAGATCATCAATGTTTTGAATTCACTTCCCATGTTTCAAGGGTTTGTTATTAGCGCATAACATGCCTCTGGTTTTCCAATTAACCAGGTGCTCCACGAACCCGTTCCATACATAATCTGAATCTGTGATTATGACCAGCTCGTGGAGTTGATGTTGGACAGCAGTGAGGATGGCTTGATACACAGCCATCAATTTTGCCACCTGACTACTTCGGGGACCAGTTTTGTATCCAGCAGAGGGTTCTGGGGACTCATTCACCCATGCATTCCCTACATCGGCCACAAGTTCTTTTCCCCAGTTGTTGTCAACATGGTAAGAGCATCCATACACATAGACAGTGGGCATTCCCTCACACTTGTCTTCTTCAAAGACTTTGTGTGGGGAATTAAGGTATGGCTCCTTGTTGTCCTTGATTTTTAGACTTTCGTCCTCGAGACAGTTTTCTCTGGCACAATCATGCAAGTCAGCCAGAGCTTGCGCAAGGGGACTCTTCTTGTTTTGGCCAGATCTGACCTCCACAGGAAAGCATTGCATTGACAGAATCCAGGAAGTAATTTGGGAATTACTCACATTTCCTGTTCGGATTCTGTCACTTTGGAGATATGGCAGAGGCTGGTGTGGAGTCTCCACTATGATGTGTTCCCCCTGGATAAACGGGTGGTAATTCTTCAATGCCCACACCGTTGCCAGGAGTGCCTTCTCACAATCGTTGAATTTTTTCTCCACAGAGGATAAAGTTTTACTCGCATAGGAGATTACTTTATTGACCTTGTCATGCTTTTGATATAATACTGCAGTCAAGCATGTATTAGAGAACCCTGTATCCAAGAAAAACTCCTTGTTTCTGACAGGGTAAGCTAGGCAGGGTGCTTGTGAGAGGCTTCTTTTGAGCTGTCTTATTGCCTCGGATTGTTCTGGACCCCATTCCCACTTGACCCCCCCTTCAAGAGATGAATCAGGGGTCTGGTGATCTCTGCGAAGCGCTCAATGAACTTTCTGCTGTAAAATTTCAGTCCAAGGAGGCTCCTTAGTTCCCGCAGAGTTGTGGGGATTTCAGTTTCTGAAGGGCTTCCACTTGCTTTTCCTGGGGACAGAGACCCTGAGGAGTAATCTCATGCCCCAAGAAATTAACACAGGTTCTACACCACTGTGCTTTCTGAAAGGAAAGTTTTGCTCCGGCGGCCCTCAACTGGGTCAGAACATAACAGATCTCCACTATGTGTTCCTCCACAGATGAACTTTTGATGAGGACATCATCTACATAAGCCAGGTTACCCCTCGCACCCAGGTCGGGCATGGCCTTATGTAGGAAAATGTTGAATTCATTGCCGGAGTTGAGGTATCCGGAGGGAGTCCGGGTCCATGTGTACTGCTGGCCACCAAAGGTAAAAGCCAGTTTGTATTGGTCCTCCCTACTGACAGGCACGGTCCAGTATCCATTGATCAGGTCTATCACAGTGAATACCTGTGACCCCTGAATCTGGGCCAGCCCTTGGTCAATGTAGGGCAGAGGCCATCGGGAAGTATGGACCCGTTTGTTGAGCTCCCTAAGGTCGGCGCAGAGTCTCCACTGGCCGTTTGGCTTCAATATTCCCGGCACCGGATTATTGAAGGTGCTGTGGACTAGACAGATTATTCCCCTGGACTCAAGGTTCTTAATTATTTCAGTAAGGGACTCCATGGATGAGAGAGGCAAGCGATATTGCTTCACAAACACTGGAGTCATGCCAGGGTCCGTGGGAATTGTTGTTGTGTGGATGTCGGTGCAACCACAGTCATATGAGTCTACCGCAAAGAGGTCTTGGAAATCCAAGAAAACTTTTTTCAACTTTTGCTTCTGTTCCACAGGCATCAGCTAGGTTGACTCTCTCTTCCACCATCTGCCTGAAGCCTGGAAAGACTTCTGGTTTTGCTATCTCAGCGGCCTCCTCCAGCTGGGTGGAGAAGTCCATGGTCAGAGTGCTGATTTGGACTAGAGGATTCAGGTGTGAAAGGCAGTCCTCATGGACCTGGAAAATCACCTCATCCCTCCTGAGGTCACATCTTCCTTACCATAAGGGCAGGAAGTGTACACCAGGAAGTTCCCCCCATGCCAGGTAAAGATCCTGTCTGGTGTTGTATTGTCATCACTGTCACTGTCAAAACACTCCTTGGGGATTGGTCCTAATAGTTCATTTCCTAAATCAATGGAGAAATGTCGGTCATCAACCGCCATTCCAATAATGGTGCCTGCGGCTAGAGTAATACTCTTTAAGTCGCTGTTATCCACCTCTATTGGAATGGTGTCATGTTCTATGTTGACTAATGGTGTTGGGTTTACCCCCAACCCTTGCTGTTGGAGAGAAGCATTTAGATGAATATAAGCATCAGGGTTTTTCAATTTTTGTCCTCTTTTAACTTTTACTTCCAGGGATAATTGTCGGGTCCTTTCTGGGATGGTGACTTCCTCTTTAACCTGAATTTCAACTGCATAAGGTAGCAATTGAGCTGACCTAAATGCTTTTTCCGGATCATCAAAGCCCAGCGGATTATCCGCTAATCGGGAACAAGCTTTGAAGTTTATTAGGTCCAAACTAATGGCAAAGCGATTGAGAATGACACTGCCTAAGTCAAAGGCGGCAGTGGCGTCTCACACCACCCAACAATTATGGACTATGCTCTTGTTGCCAATGGAGATTTTGAGCATACACCTGCTTGGCCGGAGATGTTTGGAATTGGGTGCTTCCAAGTACATTTCCAATGTTTCTATCAGTTTGAATGTGGGAATGGCTGGATCTTTTTGGAGTTGGTGGAACATGGCTTCGCTGATGAAGCTCTTACCATTGTTCACACACACTGAGTCGTTCCCATCATTTAACCGAACAGGGATGAACAACTGCTCTCCAATTTGCTTAACATCAGCCAGGCTCTGAGCTGATTTCACATCTTTCTGGACCATAGGATTGCAAGTTTCTGACTGTGGATTAGTAAAGAATTTCAGACAACTGGACTTCAACAGGGCATGCACAGAGCAGGTAGCCAACCTGCAAATCCGACTAGACAGAGAGAAAGAGGAAAGCAATAAACCGATTCTGAAAGACCTGGATACCCAGGCAGAGTTTGATCAAGAACGACAGAAATCTGGTGCCTTTCAAAGGCAGAGGGACGACCTGGCGGCACAGATGCAGGATCTTAGTCAGGAAAGGGACACCTTAGGCCAGGAATTCTACCAATTAAAAGAAATAAATGACAAAAATCACTTGTCCCTCCAGCCACTGGGTGACCTCCAAAAAGAGCATCAGGATTTGCTACAGCACACCAGGAGGGTGGAAGATGCTCTGGCAAGAAAGGAGCAGGCCAGTAGGGATGGGACTCAGGAGGTAACCCTCCTGCAGCAGAGACTGGCCCAGTACTCCAAGACTAACCAGGAAGCACAGAGAGAGAATGAGGCTCTCTGCAAGCACAATGATAGGCTCCAGCAACAGGTAGCCATGCAGGAGAGACTGATAGAGTCTAGTAAGGCCTTGACTGAGGAACTGAAAGCACAGGCTCTTTCATGGCAACAGGGAGCAGGGGCTGATAGAGATGAGGTTCGCTGGGAAAGGGAAACACCTCAGCATAACCTCAGGAGCCCTAGTACCAGAGGCCTTCATCTCTCCCAGTCCCTGAACTCTGCCACCCCCATGTCCCCTGGCGCACATGAGCCCAGGGCCACAGGAATGACAGATTACTATCCAGCCAAAAGTATGGGGCTCATAGGCCAGTACCACCCAGGAATGGATGGGTGGTAATCCGGGTATGGGCACCTAAGTACAGTGCAATTTAGTGGGGAACCCCAGGAGAGTAGGCCCACTAAGGGCATCCTGAAAACCTCTGCCCAGTTAGGTCAGTGGGGGGGTACCCATCAAATCCTGGCAGCAAGGAGGGATCTGAAGACTCCTCTGAGTGTCACAGGACAGAGGAGACAAGGTCCCCACATTCTGCCAGCCATTCCCAGGCTCGCAGAATCCGGGAAAACCTGGAAGATCAGACAGGCAACTCTGGGAGCAGTACGTCTGAGTCAGAGGATGAATGGACCAGGGTTGCCCGAACCAAAAGGCCAATAAGGCAAAAAGGGCCTTGCTTAAGGACCCCTTAAAACAGATTAAGGCAATAAGGAGTGTCATCACCCCTTATCACAAGAACGCCAAGTATTCTGTTTGGGAACACTTGGAGCTTTACGAGCAAATGATGGAGACTTTCTTTCCATTTGAAGGACAGCAGTAGCTGCATCCAGTATGTAAAATGGACATTCTCCCCAGAATACCCCAGTTTCTTTGCGGGGCTGGAGGACCAAAACCATTCAAGATGGTCCACATATAGGGCGGCCATATTGAAACATTTTTCTGTTCACAGAAATCCCCAAGAGGCTCGCTAGGCAGCCTACAATTTGCAATGTGGGGAGGATCAGGCCCCACAATAATGTGTGCAGGAATTGAAGCGTGCCTTTGCCCAGACTACCAGAAGGGTGCGCACAGACAGCAAAGAATTTGTTAACACTTTTTTCCATGCCTTGCCCAAATACATCATGACCCAGCCAGTGAGAGATTTTCATGAGAAAAGGTCACTAGACCGGGTCATTGAACAGGCTACCCGGATCTATGAGGTGCAGAAGCCCATAGAAAATAAAAATAACGCCCAGAAAAGCCCCAAATCTACCAGCAGCCCTGCTGCTGCCAAGGTGGCAGAGGTAAAGGTTGCCCCCATTTTAGATTTGGAGATGGGGGGGCCTAAAAACCTGCCTGCACCAAATAATTCTCAGCCCAGAAGGCCCTCGGGCCAGTCACAGACAGGGAGTGAAGGAGGTAGTCCCACAAATGGGGTCCCTCATTCTCCTAATTATGTAAGTCCCCGTTACAAGGGAAACTGACCCATCCTGGGTTATGTGTGGACTCCTCCGGGCCAAGGGGGGATCCAGCCAAGCACCTAATCCAGGGAACTCCCCTCCTAACTTCCCACAGGAGGGCAGAAATTCCCCAAATACTGGGCAGAACTTTTTTCCAGGTATCCACCCAATTTCCAACCCAAAAATCATTCATCCTTCTTTCCCCAATTCCCTGAGCCCAGACAACCTAATCCGGGAGAGGGGAGGCCAAGGGTGGAGGGGTACCCAAATCTTCCCAACCCGGGGTACTACCACAGAAGGGATAGCTATCCTTCCCAGGATCAACCCAGGGGAGAAAACCGAATCCCGTATAAGCCTGAGTGGGTTTCACAGTTAGAGCGCCAGGTCCAAAACATGGCACGGGATCTGGGTCACATGCTGAGGGCTCAACAGAACCCTCAGATGAGCATACCGGAGCAGAATGCCCCAAACTCTGGACCTGGTGCTCCAGAACAATGACGGGGGCAGCACCCCGATAACCCACCGGTTCCCAGGGAGGAGGCACAAGGGGAAGGGGGGTGTAAAGCCTCGGAGGAAGCTTCCTTCCCCACTTGTAAACAGCCCCTGGAAACCCAGGAACCGGAAACAAAATCTCCTACCCCTGAAAGTCTGCCACCCAAGGAGCAGAGAGGAGGTAGGAGAAACAAAGGACCCAAAAAGACCCAGTTTTTGGAGAAGGTACAGATCTTCCAATTTGAGGGAGAGGGATCCTCAGAGGATCCTGGGAATAGGATCTTCTCCTTCAGAGATGGGGGAACTCCTCCCAAAGAAAAATGGGTCCCAAGGGATCCAAATCCAGACTGGGTAGATGTGGGGACTGAGCTAGCGCCGCCCATCATCTCATCCCAGAACCAACAGCATCAAAATCCCCTGGTTCAAACCCATTCTGGTGACTGCCTCCAAAAAGGGGGGGCGGCCCAGAACCAGAACCAGGGGAACCCACAACGGCTCTGATTTCCAGTTGCCAACTTTTTCTTTCAGATTCCCATGACTCTCCACAGAATTCTGCCCAGATCTCTTCTCTCGCAATGTCTAAAACGAAAAAATTAGCCCACCAGTTGTCCGCAAATGTGCATTATCTGTGCCCCCTTGAGGAGAAGGAGGGAAGATACTATGCCCCGGTTCAAGTGCAGGGGAAGGGTGTCATGATGCCTACCCCCGGAGCACCAGGACAGGCCCAGCACCCCCGGGAGCAGGCATCATGCCCTCGGGTAAAAGCCCGGCGGCCCCTAATAGGGGCTCTTTGGACTTTGTCCTGGCTCCTTTGGCGCCAGGCTCATGTTGGACATCAGTCCTGGCGCCATAGGCGCCAGGCTCATAAAAGAGGGTGTTTGGTGCACTTACCTGACGCAGACCATGCTGCATGAAGCCTCAAGCCAAATGAGGCTTAGGAGGGACTATTTTATCAAAGGAACTATTTTACTTGTGTGGGGACCGTGGAAGAATACTTACCTGGAACTTCTTCCAAGGCTATTTAAACCACGCCCGGACTGCCACACGTGCTTCGCGTTGCTCTGCATCTTGCAGCTGAACGCTCACCGCGCCTGCTCCTGCATCTTGCCTCCAGCCACGCCCGCCTCGATCTTGGGATACCTGAAAGGAAGGAAGGGAAGAGAAAAGGTGAAAACCAAGAACTTAATCTAACTTCCTACCTGTGTCTGGAACCATCACGCCAGTGATCCTGAAGATAGACATTCTTTAAAAGCATTGCGCTACTTGTTGCAGCGCCGCGCATCACTCACCTGCCTCGTGGGCTCTTCACTATCCACCGCGACCTTCTGGGCATTCCGCCACATCTCTGCACCTGCAGGGGAGAAGAAGAGACAAAAGGTGAGCAGGAGGAACAAATGAGGAAAGCCTGATTTTCCGTCACAAGACTTACCTGGCCATATTTGATGGAACCACTCCTCATTTCGGGTCAGCGCCACTTCTTGGCCTGGTACCGCACCCCAGCCCCTAAGGGGAAAAAAGAAAGATATTACTAGAGGGATTCAAAGACATTTAAAAGGATCATTTTATCACAAACTCACCTGAATTTATCTCCGGCAATATCCCTCGAAGCGTCACTTCCACTCTGAACCTGAAAATAAGGACAGATCGCAGGTTAAGAAAAGCAAACAAAGAGAAGACTCTACTCTGAACTTTTTAAACTGCATACTTACGGCATTTCGCCTTCCGAAACCAGTGAAGTAACTGGTCAAATACGCGCCCCTGCACCAGAAGCAGGATGGAGAGCTCATCCATTCAAACATTAAGGTGAGCCTTGATTGGGGATTTCGGAGGAGGTCAGAGAACAGCAAAGGGGAGGTGGGAAGCAATCACAATACTCTGCAGACAGTTAATCCCCTTTCTCCACCTACAGAAAGATTTTTCTACGGGCCAGACAAGCCAGATTTGGGGGTCCAGTTCAGTCGGTGTTTCGAATCCTGCGCATCACGCTTGAAGAGGTCACTGCAATCGCAGACCAGGTCAGCGCCTCCGTGGGAGCCAGGTGAGCGTTACACAGGGTACAATTTTGGAACTGGTGGATACTGGATCCCGAGCTACCTTTCTGTCCAAAAAGGCCTTTGATGAACTAAATGCAGGAAGGGGGGAGAATTACCAAATTCCTCTCACCTCTCTTCCTGGACAACTTCAGAACTTCGACGGGAAGGAAATTCCCGTCAAGGGGACTGCAGATTTGGACATCAAAATTGGGCGACACAAGGTGAAACACCCGGTCATAGTAGTGACTCCAGAGGGCACCCCTTGTTTACTAGGGAATGACCTCCTGAGAAGGTTGTCACCCCCAATAGATTGCATAAACAAGGTCCTCTGGACCCAAACTAGCCGACCAATAAAATTAAAACAGAGTGTAAACCATGTTAGATTAAACAGCACATGCCACATGGTTGAACAAAAATCTGACCAAGTAGAATTTCACTTCCAGAACAACCAAATTGTAGACGTGACAGTAATAGCAGTAGGACAACAGACCGGTGATGGGGGGGTCCTCTCTATTTCTGCAAATCAACCTTCCTTCCAGTTTAAGGTGGTATTCCACACTGGAAGGAAACACTCTGAAATTCTTTACTAATCCACAATCAGACATTCCCACTCCAATAGTCCAGAAAGATGTGAAATCACCTCAGAGCCTGGCTGATATTCAGCAAATTGGAGAGCAGTTGTTCATCCCTGTTCAGTTAAATGATGGGAAGGACTCTGTTCTCGCCCGAGTGTGTGTGAACAACGGAGCTTCATCAGCGAAGCCATGTTCCACCAACTCCCAAAAGATCCAGCTATTCCCACATTCAAACTGATAGACAAATGGAAATGGATCTGGAAACACCCGATTCCAAGCACCTCCGGCAAAGCAGGTGTATGCTCAAAATCTCCATTGGCAACAAGAGCATAGTCCATGATTGCTGGGTCGTGCGAGACATCACTGCCGCCTTTTACTTAGGCAGTGACATTCTCAATCGCTTTGCCATTAGTTTGGACCTAATAAACTTCAAAGCTTGGTCCCAATTAGCGGATAATTCCATGGGCTTTGATGACCCAGAAAAAACATTTTGGTCAGCTCAATTGCTACCTTATGCAGTTGAAATTCAGATCAAAGAGGAAGTCACCATCCAGAAAGGACCCGACAATTCTCCCTGGAAGTGAAAGTTAAAAGAGGACAAAAATTGAAAAACCCTGATGCTTATATTCATCTAAATGCTTCTCTCCAACAGCAAAGGATGGGGGTAAACCCAACACCATTAGTCAATGTAGCACATGACACCATTCCAATAGAGGTGGATAACAGCGACTTAAAGAGTATTACTCTATCCGCAGACACCATTATTGGAATGGCGGTTGATGACCAACATTTTTTCATTGATTTAAGAAATGAACTGTTAGGACCAATCCCCAAGGACTGTTTTGACAGTGACACTGATGACAACACAATACCAGACAGGATCTTTACTCGGCATGGGGGGAACTTCCTGGTGTACACTTCCTGCCCTTATGGTAAGGAAGATGTGACTTGTGACTTCAGAAGGGATGAGGTGATTTTCCAGGTCCATGAGGGCTGCCTTTCCCACCTGAAGCCTCCAGTCCAAATCAGCATCCTGACCAGGGACTTCTCCACCCAGCTGGAGGAGGCCGTTGAGATAGCAAAACCAGAAGTCTTTCCAGGCTTCAGGCAGATGGTGAAAGAGAGAGTCAACCTAGCTGATGCCTGTGTGACTCTGGAACAGAAGCAAAAGTTGAAACAAGTTTTCTTGGATTTCCAAGATCTCTTTGCGGTAGACTCATATGACTGTGGTCGCACCGACATCCACACAACAACAGTTCCCACGGACCCTGGCATGACTCCAGTGTTTGTGAAGCAATATCGCTTGCCTCTCGCATCCATGGAGTCCCTTACTGAAATAATTAAGAACCTTGAGTCCCGGGGAATAATCCGTCCAGTCCACAGCACCTTCAATAATCCGGTGCTGGGAATATTGAAGCCAAACAGCCAGTGGAGACTCTGCGCCGACCTTAGGGAGCTCAACAAACAGGTCCATACTTCCCGATGGCCTCTTTCCTACATTGATCAAGGGCTGGCCCAGATCCAAGGGTCACAGGTATTCACTGCAATAGACCTGATTAATGGATACTGGACCGTGCCTGTCAGTAGGGAGGACCAATACAAACTGGCTTTTACCTTTGGGGGCCAGCAGTACACATGGACCCGGACTCCCTTCGGATACCTCAACTCCGGCAATGAATTCAACATTTTCCTACATAAGGCCATGCCCGACCTGGGTGCGAGGGGTAACCTGGCTTATGTAGATGATGTCCTCATCAAAAGTTCATCTGTAGAAGAACACATAGCGGAGGTCCGTTATGTTCTGACACAGTTGAGGGCCGCCGGAGCAAAACTTTCCTTTCAGAAAGCACAGTGGTGTAGAACCCGTGTTAATTTCTTGGGGCATGAGATTACTACCCAGGGTCTCTGTCCCCAGGAAAAGAAAGTGGAAGCACTTCATAAACTAAAAGACCCCACAACTCTGCGGGAACTAAGGAGCCTCCTTGGACTGACTAATTACAGCAGAAAATTCTTTGAGGGCTTCACAGAGATCACCAGACCCCTGATTCATCTCTTGAAGGGAGGGGGTCAAGTGGGAATGGGGTCCAGAACAATCCGAGGCAGTAAGACAGCTCAAAAGAAGCCTCTCACAAGCACCTTGCCTAGCTGACCCTGTCAGAAACAAGGAGTTTTTCTTGGAGACAGGGTTCTCTAATACATGCTTGACTGCAGTATTATATCAAAAGCATGACATGGTCAATAAAGTAATCTCCTATGCGAGTAAAACTTTATCCTCTGTGGAGGAAATATTCAACGATTGTGAGAAGGCACTCCTGGCAACGGTGTGGGCATTGAAGAATTACCGCCCGATTATCCAGGGGGGATACATCATAGTGGAGACTCCACACCAGCCTCTGCAATACCTCCAAAGTGACAGAATCCAAGCCGGAAATGTGAGTAATTCCCGAATTACTTCCTGGATTCTGTCAATGCAAGGCTTTCCTTTGGAGGTCAGATATGGCCAAAACAAGAAGAGTCCCCTCGCGCAAGGTCTGGCTGACTTGCATGATTGTGGCAGAGAAAACTGTCCCGAGGACGAAAGTCTAAAAATCAAGGACAACAAGGAGCCATACCTTAATTCCCCACACAAAGTCATTGAAGACAAGTGTGAGGGAATGCCCACTGTCTATGTGGATGGATGCTCTTACCATGTTGACAACAACGGGGAGAAAGAACTGGTGGCTGGCATAGGGAATGCATGGGTGAATGAGTCCCCAGAACCCTCCGCTGGATACAAAATTGGTCCCTGAAGTAGTCAGGTGGCAGAGTTGATGGCTGTGCCTCAGGCCATCCTCACTGCTGTCCAACATCATCTCCACGAACTGGTCATAATCACAGATTCGGATCATGTACGAAACGGGTTCGTGGAGCACCTGGTTAATTGGAAAACCAGAGGCATGTTATGTGCTAATAACAAACCCTTGAAACATGGGAAGTTAATCCAAAATATTGATGATCTGGTCACCTCGAACGGGATGACCATCTACTGGAAAAAGATCAAGCGTCATTCCAAAGTAGAGGGACCAGACAAAACTGGACATGACTTAGCTGATCCGCTGGCCAAAACCGGGGCCATCCAAGGAAATCTAATAGAGATTGAGTTCCTGTTGGGGGAAATCCAGGTCACTGATATCACTAGGTCCCAGACAAATGCTCACAATGATCTTTCAACTGCACAATGGAGTAAGGAGACCCCAGATGCTGATTTGATTACGGCTCAGAAGGGGGATCCAATAATTGGTAAGTTTTACCAACACATTGAGGACCCTGAGAACTTTCCCCTGACGGATACCGATTACATTGGGAAAGAGGACCTCAGGTTGTTGATGAAATGTCCAGAAATGTGCCGAATCCAAGACGGTTTGTTGGTAAGGAAATCCCAAGCTGGCCATGATCAGTGGGTGGTTCCTACCTCATTCTGAAGCCTGATGTTAAGTCACGCCCATGATGCGGCCACAGCCGGTCATAGGGGGTTTCACACAACACTTGAGATCTTAAGAGAGGTTGCATACTGGCCACACATGGGGCAGGACCTCGACCAATACTTGAAGGGGTGTCTTGTGTGTGCACTATTTCAGTCAACATCCCTCACACACCGTGCACCTCTCCAAAAGAGGGGGATGACACTGCCATGGTCAGATTTGCAAGTCGACTAAATAGGGCCCGTGATTCGCTCCTCTAGGGGGAATAAGTACATGTTGACGGTGAAATGCTTATTTACTAAATGGGTGGAATGTCTCCCGGCCCCAAACTGCAAGGCAGAAACAGCAGCTGCCCTGATGATCAACCACATCTTTTCGAGTTTTGGTCTACCCCAAAGGATTGAGTCAGGCAGAGGTAGCAATTTTACCAGCGAAGTAATGACTAAGTTGTGGGAGATACTGGGGGTCATAAGGAAGCTACACATTGCTTACCGGCCAGCCTCTTCTGGTGCAGTCGAAAGTTACAACCGAACCATTGTGAGCATCTTAAAAAAGTTTGTGGCAGATTCTGGGCCAAGTTGGGATATCCGATTACCTCTGGTCCTAATGGCCATCAGATCTACCCCTTCATCTGCAACTAAAATGTCTCCGTTTCAGCTGATGACTGGACGCAGGATGGTGCTTCCGCAGCATTTGCTCTACAGGACCCAAGAGCAGACATTGATCAATGCCTCCACAACTCATGAGTATGTTGATAATTTAAGGAAACACCTGCAACATGCTTTAGCCTAAGCTGAGCGAAACCTAGAAAGATCAGCCGATAGCATGAAGATTCATTATGATTTCAAGACTACTAGGAAAGAATACAATGTGGGACACCGGTTCTATCTATGCAATTTCCAAAGGAACCAGGCCAAACAGTGGAAATTTCCGCCTACATGGAAGGGACCTTTTGAAATTGTAGACAAGATCTCCCCAATAGCCTACACGATCTGCATCCCCAAAGGCAGTTTGGCAGAGGGGGAAGACAAGTGGGTCCATATAAATCAGCTAAAGTGTTGCCATCCCAGGCACACTCTGCAGCAACTGGAGGAGTCCTTTGCAATCCCAGAGGGGGCCGCTCCAGAGTGATACGAGTCCAACCCTAAAATATTCCACATATAGCCTATAAAATTCTATGATTCTTGAATGCAAATGTCTCCGGAAGTATAAAATGTATATGTTCGCCCCACCATTAATAGTGGTGGGGAAATGTCTACGAATATGTTTCTGCCGCTTTGCTTTGTCATCCTAGGAGAGATAAACCATGGAGACTGACCAAGGAGGACGACCCGGGGATCCGGAGCGAATATCCGAGGGGCCCGAGGTACCGCCGGAAACTCCCATCAGGACCGGCGAGGAGAACCGATCGATCCACCCTGATGGAGGAAAAGATGCTGAACTGTGCCATCTGCCGAATCCGAAGAAGATGATGCGGACATCCCAGCGGGTGGATCAAAACATCCTTTGCACCGGACTCCACCACGACTCGAAATCAAAGTGCAGTCGGGCGAGGGGACTTGTTAGGTGTATCGACCCACGTTCAAGTTATTATGCTGCAACATTTGGTGCTGTGGGCTAGAAAATCCAAGATGGCCGAAAAGCCCACATTTGTGCCAGAACCCAGGAAAACCGCGCAATTTTTGTGCACACCAAAATGGTCACCACCCACCAGTGCGAGCGTGATGGGCCAGAAGCACCATGAGTGAAACGTGGTGCCAAAGGAAAAACAGCAGTGCCTTTTAGCTCAAAAGGCGCTTTGAAATCACCTTTGTTTCTCTGAATGCCTATTTCAAAATGCCTATTTCAAACATTGCAAGATATTCAAAAATCTTACTGAACACCAGCAGACGTCTGGTAGAATGAAGTCTTGTGTGCATACCAAATCTGGAAAGATGAAGAGCCTAAAATAATGTTCATAACAAAACTGGCTGAGCTGTGGATGTCAGCAGCTTAAGTGAAATGGGATTTAAAGGCACTAAAATCGTAATGTTTAAAATAAATGAGTGACCTACTTTTGAGTGTCACGTAGGTTGCAACTGTTTAAATGTCCTAGTTTTGAACTTAGAATCAGCGTTCTAGCTGCATGTGTCAAAATTGTATGTTTGATTTGAATGAAGAAAAATGGGAACAAAAGTGACCTTTGGCTGAAGCCTGGCTTAAAGGGACAGAATTCTGCCTGGCAACTACCCCTGACAGGAGTTGAAACTTGCCCAGCAACTGTATTCACAGGCCTGGCCTGTTTTCTGCTGCCCCACCAAAAGGAGATCACACCTCTCTGATTGAATCAGGGGAGAGGTAACTGGGAGCAGGGAAACAGAAAAATGAACTTCCCTTTGCTCCAAGCAATTGCTAAATCACGGGGTCGTAAATGGCTTCCTCTTGGAAGGAAATGGGAGAGGCACTGCCTCTGTGAGCCAGCTGAGTTGGAGGAAGTGGACAAACCAGAAATTCCCCCATGTGCTTTGGGAAACCACACCCCTCTGGGCCAGAGCATCATTTTAGAAAGATAGATAATTCATAGTACATAATCGTCAAAATTATATCAATAATATCATTATTCCTGTGATTTTTCTGTGCACATTTTAAGAGGTGTTAGGACTCGGTGGTATGTTCTGGGGGGTAGTAGCGGAAAATAGGGCATTACTCCAAATGTCTGTATGTTAAAAATCTGACACTTCATCATCTGATGCCCATATTCCTTACGCACATTTGTGTAAATTCTGGAAAAGTTTAGAGATTGTGTTCTGGATGAAAAGGGCAGAATTCTGTCAGAAGTGAACACAACATCTTACAAAGACAGGGATCGGATGGTTTGGCACTACAGACAATATGTTAGCTGGACATATAATATTAGGAAAACTGTACATAGATAAATATGTATTTAAGTCAAGAATAGATTCGTGTGCAAAGTGACAAGGGGAGTGTTCTTTCTTTATGTGTCAAGAAAGGCACTCTGTCAAGAGTGGCACAGGGTAACCAGGTAGGTTTTGGGTGGCTGTGCTGAAGTAAGGTAGCAGATAAGCACACACAGCAGGATGTTCAACAAGAAAGAAGAGTAGAAAACTGTAGCTGTGAGCCAAAAGGGGCAAAAGATACAAAGGAACAAACAAACTGGATTCCCTCTTGGGGTGTCTGCTGAAATGGGAAAGAGTGTTCCACGAACCTTAGGAAACTCCAGCCTTCTGCACAGATTGCTATAACAGAGGCCCACGCTATATGTGTCATGATGCCTACCTCTAAGGAGCCAGGCCGGGCCCAGCAACCCCAGAGGCAGACATCATTTTCCCCAGGGAAGTCTCAGCGGGCCCAAGTCGGGGCCCTTTGGACTCAGTCCTGGCGCCTTAGGCGCCAGGCTCATAGCGGACCCCAGTCCTGGCGCCTTAGGCGCCAGGCTCATAGAAGAGGATATGTGTTTAAGTGCTTGGGTGCACACTTACCTGATGCAGACCTTGCTGCTTCATCCAGGCCCTCTTGTGGCCTGAATGGGACTACTTAACCTGTAGGACTACTTCACCACCCGGGTGTGGTCGGGGAAGGATACATACCTGATTGGTGGAAGGATACATACCAGGAACTTCTTCCAAGGCTATTTAAACCCCACCCGAACAGCCACACATGCTTCGCGTTGTTCCGCACCTAGCAGCTGGACGCTCACCGTGTCAGCTCCTGCATCCTGACTTCAGCCACGCCTGCCAGCACCCTGGAACACCTGCAAGGGGAGAAAGGAAGAGAATAGGAGAAGAAAAGCCCTTACCTGCTAAATCTGCATCCGGGAGTCATTTCTCCAACGGCCCTGAAAAGGAAGACATCATTTTAAAGGCATTTCGTTTCGATCGCTGCAGCGCTGCATTTTACTCACCTTTGCAAGGCGCTTCCATCTTCAGCAGCGATCTTCTGGATTCAGCTACGCCCCGGCGCCTAGAGGAAAAAAGACAAGAACAAAGGTGAGAGGGAGAAAAGGAATAAGGAAAGCTCAGTTTCCTTTTAAGTCTTACCTGTTGGATTATTCCCACTGCATTTCGGGTCCTGCCGCTTCCTGGCATCTCCAGACCCCGGCCCCTATGGGGAAAAAAGACAAAGACATTGAATGAGCGAATGCAAAGACATTACCTGAGCGCTCATCCAGGACTGTTTCACTTCGGGTCGGCGCCATATCTCCGGCACTCCGAACCCCGGCCCCTAAGGGGAAAAAGACATAAGCATTAGCGCTTGCTGCAAGTAGACAACGAATATTATTATTAAGCTTGAACTTTTGAACAGAACTTTTACAGCGCCTTACCTGAACAGTCAAGCTTACCTGAACTCCCATCAATCCTCAATCCAGTGAAGTAACTGGGTTTCAACGCGCCCCTGCATCAGAAGCAGGATGGAGAGCTCATCCTTCCAAACCCTAAGGTGAGGCTTCACGGGGAATCGTGGAGGAGGTATCGTGGAGGGTTGGAAGGGAGTGGGAGGCTTGAGCATTGTTCCACAGTTGGTAATACTCCCTTTTCACGCACAGGAGGGTATCCAACGAGCCAGGGAAGCCAGAATAGAGGGGCCCTTCCTGTCCATCTTCAGAGTTCTGCGCCTTCGACGCCGCGCCTCCGTGGGAACCAGGTGAGCGTTACAATATGTTCATGGCAGGGAACAACAGCAGTGGGTGTCTGTAACACTGAAAACGGGACAAGGGAAGGGGCAGAGGTTGCCTGCCGGAAACCAACAGGCAAGCTCTGTTCAAAGGGATTACATAAGACACATGAGAAGACAAGAACAGATATATCCAGCGAAAAGGAAGTCAATGAGCAATCTAGTAGAAGGAAATGAAGGAAAGGCAGTTAGACTGAAGTAGATAACCTAAGGTGGAGTACAGAGGACTCAAGGAAGAGAACAAGGGAGCAGCAGTCAGGAAAACAGAAGGGCTGCAAAGTAGGAAGCACGTCTGCAGTCAAGAGTGGCACTAGGTGCAGGCAAACTGTAGTGGACTGCAGAGGACTGTAGTAGGCTGCAAGGCAGGGAGCCCAGAAGAACAGGACAGAAAGAGATTAGTAGTAGGCGACAGACAGAGAGCCCAAAAGAATAGGGCCGCGAGGTAGGGAGCCCAGAGGAGCAGGGCCGTAGGTTGCTAAGTGTAAAACAGGCAGTGAGGCAGAGGAGTGTAGCAAGCCACAAGGCAGGGAGCCCAGAGGACAAGGGCTGTAGGCAGCAGAGGGAGACAGGCTGCAAGGAAGGAGACCAGAGGACACGGGCTGTAGGCAGCGGAGGGAGCAGGCTGCAAGAAAGGAGCCCAGACGACAAGGGCTTGGAGGCAGCAGAGGGTTGCAAGCTGCAAGATTGGGAGCCCAGAGGACAAAGGCTGTAGGCAGCCGGAGTGAGGCAGGCTGTAGGCAGGGAGTCCAGAGGACAAGGACTGTAGGCAGCCGGAGTGAGGCAGGCTGCAGAGCAGGGAGCCCAGAGGACAAGGGCTGTAGGTAGAAGGCAGCGGAGCGAGATCGGCTGCAAGGCAGGGAGCCCAGAGGACAAGGGCTTGGAGACAGCAGAGGGTTGCAAGCTGCAAGGTAGGGAGCCCAGAGGACAAGGGCTGTAGGCAGCCGGAGTAAGGCAGGCTGTAGGCAGGGAGCCCAGGGGACAGGGACTGTAGACAGCCGGTGTGAGGCAGGCTGCAGGGCAGGGAGCCCAGAGGACAAGGACTGTAGGCAGCCGGAGTGAGGAAGGCTGCAGGGCAGGGTGCCCAGAGGACAAGGACTGTAGGCAGCCGAGTGAGGCAGGCTGCAGGGCAGGGAGCCCAGAGGAGAAGGACCGTAGGCAGCCGGAGTGAGGCAGGCTGCAGGGCAGGGAGCCCAGAGGACAAGGGCTGTAGGTAGAAGGCAGCCGAGCGAGATCAGCTGCAACACAGGGAGCCCGGAAAGGGCACTGGATCAAAACAGGATAATGCAGCAACAGGAACAGCATACAATGTAGCGGGTCAAGGCAAACAGGAGCGGGGAGATCTCAAGATGCAAGACACTGTGCTCCTGCAGGCAGCTGCTTATATACAGCCCTGCCCTGTTCTGAGGCAGGCTAATTGACAACACCTGTAGCAGCACACCTGAAGACAATCTGCCTCTTCCCTCTCTGGTCCTGAGCAGGTGGAAGCAGCACTGGCCGCTAGGGCTTCTGGGGATTGTGGTCCCAATAACGATGAATGAGAATAGCCAGGAATTGAGGACTGCAGCCAGGTGCATTATGGTAAATGTAGTTAATTGAATAAAATAAGAAAGAACCAAAGTTGAGCAAATGGAAATAAAAGACCAAGGCTTGAAAAGGAGTTGTTCAAGGAGTATTAGGAGGATAAATGAGTACCAGGTAATCCATGATGGTTGCCAATGCATGCGCCAGCGGCGCGGGCATGACATTATGCCCCTCTCCAAGCCCCCTGAAGACTGACCAACAACAAGAGCACGTCCAAGGCCTGTTACACCGCGAGAAAGTCTTATAACAAAAAGGCACATCATGAAGCACCAAAAACTGTTTAATGCTGCAAGGTGAGAGTCTTGAAGGGAGGAGACATTACCAATGTTTCAAACCTTTGAGGTATAATTCAGAAAAGACAACTTATTAGGGACCAAAAACCCAACAGTGCGTTCATGAACTGAGGAACTGTGGAGATGTGCTGCAGACTCCATGGCATATATTGCTTTGAAAGAAGTGGTCTTCCTTAGGACTGGCAATGGTACAGTGCTGAAAGGTGGAACCAGAGATTCAGCTGAATTGGTTGCTCTAGGACGGTCCTCCAAATAGTCAGAAGCAGCAATCGCAACATGAAGATTTGCGACAGAGACTTCAGGAGTAACAAATGTTGCCGGAACACCATGAGTTGCCGGAAGATCAGGAATGGCAGTAGGAAGTTCAGATGCTGTAACAGCTGGAAGTATAGGTTTCACAGGAGCACCAGCTGACAGGGAAGCAACTGAGACTGATGGTGTCGTGAATGGTAGTTTAGGTGCTGCAGAGGCACCAACAGGATCTACCGGAGCTGTAGCATTAATAGGAGAACTTTTAACTGGCTTTGCAACAGGTACTGTCCTTGCAGGGAGAGAGGAAGGGGGTGCTTCGACTGCAGTAGGAGTGATCTGAGATGAGGCATCAGTAGCAGATTCAGGAGTACTAGCAGGGGGAGCAGCAGAGATTGGGCTAGCAGATCTTGTAACAAGTAGCACCGTGGATGTAGGACCAGGAAAGGGTAAGCCTTCCGAAGGCTGGCCTGCAAAGTCTTGTGTGCCCAAGTTGATACATGGATCTGGGGTATTGACAGTAGGCAAAGTTGGATTCCAGACAGGTGCTGGGTATGTTTCAGGATCTGACTCATGGTCAGGAGTGCCAATGTTCATAGAAGCAGAGTACATCTCAGATATGGTCACTTCAGTAGAGGCTGTAAGTGGGAGTAAAGGACTGACATCAAGGGCAAGAATGGAACAATCCTTTGACTCAGCGGAATGTCCAGTCAGATGATTACACTTGATCTTTGGTGTAATGGCCGTGTGAGCGATCTGGTCCACTGGAGGAGTCCATTCTTCACTATCTGAACGACAGCCTGTGTTACTGTGGCTAGTAAGTGAATGAGCGGTGTCAAGCTTTAACTGGTATGTATATGCCAAGTTCAGGTCTTCCAACTGCTCTGTATAAGTCTGTATCCTCTTCTGTGTTACCAGTACAGGCCTTAACCTGTTAAAATCTAAAGACAGAATGTCGGGTGTTGGACATAGTGTCAGATGGTCTGGTAAATTGTGTCCCTTAGCTAGATTCTTATAATGCAGATAGACAAATTCATCATAGAGGTCTTCGGTTTGTCTTTTAAGGCTTAAGAGTTGTTCTTGTAACAGGTATGTTCCATTAGCCTGTTCTACAGCTTCAGAATCTAGTGCAGCAGAAAATTCGGGTGTTGCAATAGGAAGACTGACCTTAGAGTTATCATGGTTAGTAGTTACAGGGGAAGCATTAAGACAACCGATGGTCAGTATTGGTCCTTTGTACCCAGGACCAGCTGCTCTAACTTCAGGATACTGAATGTCTTGTCCTATTAAATGAGTGGTATCGGTAGTCTGGGGAGGTTGTGTAGCTTGCCAAGCTGATCTTGAGGATGTCACTTTGGCAATAACGTACTCTGGTTGAGAGTTTGCCACAATGAGTGCAACATCTTTGGTTGAAGCAGTGTCAAAAGTAATGCCAGAAAGCGCATGAGTATAATCCACTGGTTGGGCTAACAAAATCTGCAAGAATTTGTTATCTTGCTGTAGTTCTTCTACATATAGAGACTGTGGATCATAGTTGCAAATGTCATAGTAGTTATACATAGAAGGGTCAGAGAGCCAGTGAGTGTAGTACTGTGCTTGTAAACCTTTGTTTACTAGGGTGAGTCTGTCCTTTAAACTAGGGTTTTTGTTTTCTGTCCTTGGGAAAACTTTAGATTTTTGTAGAGGTTTCTTGAACCGAAAAGAAGGCATCTTTGGTCTGTGTGTGCCTTTCCTGCCTATGGAACAAGAATCTTTTGGTTCTTGCACTCTGTCAAGAATGGCACTCTGTCAAGAATGGCACAGGGTAACCAGGTAGGTTTTGGATGGCTGTGCTGAAGTAAGGTAGCAGATAAGCACACACAGCAGGAAGTTCAACAAGAAAGAAGAGTAGGAAACTATAGCTGTGAGCCAAAAGGGGCAAAAGATACTAAGGTACAAACAAACTGGATTCCCTCTTGGGGTGTATGCTGAAATGGGAAAGAGTGTTCCACGAACCTTAGGAAACTCCAGCCTTCTGCACAGATTGCTATAACAGAGGCCCACGCTATATGTTCATGGCTGGGAACAACAGCAGTGGGTGGCTGTAACACTGAAAACGGGACAAGGGAAGGGGCAGAGGTTGCCTGCCGGAAACCAACAGGCAAGCTTTTTACAAAGGGATTACATAAGACACATGAGAAGACAAGAACAGATATATCCAGCGAAAAGGAAGTCAATGAGCAATCTAGCAGAAGGAAATGAAGGAAAGGCAGTTAGACTGAAGTAGATAACCTAAGGAGGAGTACAGAGGACTCAAGGAAGAGAACAAGGGAGCAGCAGTCAGGAAAACAGAAGGGCTGCAAAGTAGGAAGCACGTCTGCAGTCAAGAGTGGCACTAGGTGCAGGCAAACTGTAGTGGACTGCGGAGGACTGTAGTAGGCTGCAAGGCAGGGAGCCCAGAAGAACAGGACAGAAAGAGATTAGTAGTAGGCGACAGACAGAGAGCCCAAAAGAACAGGGCCACGAGGTAGGGAGCCCAGAAGAGCAGGGCCATAGGTTGCTAAGTGTAAAACAGGCAGTGAGACAGAGGAGTGTAGCAAGCCGCAAGGCAGGGAGCCCAGAGGACAAGGGCTGTAGGCAGCGGAGGGAGACAGGCTGCAAGGAAGGAGCCAAGAGGACACGGGCTGTAGGCAGCGGAGGGAGCAGACTGCAAGAAAGGAGCGAGCCCAGAGGACAAGGGCTGTAGGCAGCAAAGAGGTGCAGGCTGCAAGGTGGGGAGCCCAGACGACAAGGGCTTGGAGGCAGCAGAGGGTTGCAAGCTGCAAGGTAGGGAGCCCAGAGGACAAAGGCTGTAGGCAGCCGGAGTGAGGCAGGCTGTAGGCAGGGAGCCCAAAGGACAAGGACTGTAGGCAGCCGGAGTGAGGCAGGCTGCAGAGCAGGGAGCCCAGAGGACAAGGGCTGTAGGTAGAAGGCAGCGGAGCGAGATCAGCTGCAAGGCAGGGAGCCCAGAGGACAAGGGCTTGGAGACAGCAGAGGGTTGCAAACTGCAAGGTAGGGTAGGGAGCCCAGAGAACAAGGGCTGTAGGCAGCCGGAGTAAGGCAGGCTGTAGGCAGGGAGCCCAGAGGACAGGGACTGTAGACAGCCGGTGTGAGGCAGGCTGCAGGGCAGGGAGCCCAGAGGACAAGGACTGTAGGCAGCCAGAGTGAGGCAGGCTGCAGGGCAGGGAGCCCAGAGGACAAGGACTGTAGGCAGCCGGAATGAGGCAGGCTGCAGGGCAGGGAGCCCCGAGGACAAGGACCGTAGGCAGCCAGAGTGAGGCAGGCTGCAGGGCAGGGAGCCCAGAGGACAAGGGCTGTAGGTAGAAGGCAGCGGAGCGAGATCAGCTGCAACACAGGGAGCCCGGAAAGGGCACTGGATCAAAACAGGATAATGCAGCAACAGGAACAGCATACAATGTAGCGGGTCAAGGCAAAAAGGAGCGGGGAGATCTCAAGATGCAAGACACTGTGCTCCTGCAGGCAGCTGCTTATATACAGCCCTGCCCTGTTCTGAGGCAGGCTAATTGACAGCACCTGTAGCAGCACACCTGAAGACAATCTGCCTCCTCCCTCTCTGGTCCTGAGCAGGTGGAAGCAGCACTGGCCACTATGGCTTCTGGGGATTGTGGTCCCAATAACGATGAATGAGAATAGCCAGGAATTGAGGACTGCAGCCAGGTGCATTATGGTAAATGTAGTTAATTGAATAAAATAAGAAAGAACCAAAGTCGAACAAATGGAAATAAAAGACCAAGGCGTGAAAAGGAGTTGTTCAAGGAGTATTAGGAGGATAAATGAGTACCAAGTAGTCCATGATGGTCGCCAATGCATGTGCCAGCGGCGCGGGCATGACAGTATGCCATAAAAATGATGTCTCATGACACGGGATGACTCACAACTCAGTTCCCCAGTCAGGCGACAGAGAATCCTCTAGCCTATCAGGATCCTCAGAGGGTTGGGCATAGAAAGTCAGCCTTCCCACCCATTTTCAAAAGACATAAAAAGAACCACTGAAAGCCAGGTAGGGACTGCTCTTTCCACTTTCTTCCGAAGCACTTTGCCGGACCAGACAATATCCAGAAGGACCAAATCCAGAATTTAAGCTCCAGATAGATTCCAGAACCTTTGAAGCAGAAGGCCTACTGCAAGCAAAAAGTATTCTCAGCTGGCATTACAATTTTGCAAACTGATTTACCCCAGACTTCCAAGGGGCACATCAGAATAAAACAACTGGGCTGTGCTGTTTGATTCTAGCTAAGAACTCTGCGCCAGAACCAGACCGCTGTGCAGTGTCAAGAACTTTTGCCAGAACCCTGTGCCAGACCCAGAAAGCAGAGCTGTATCCCAACCGCAGATCAGACCCAGACCAGACCACTGTGCAGTGCCAAGAACTTTTGCCAGAACCAGAGATCCAGACCAGCAGAGCAGAGAGAATCGCAGCTAAACCTGTTGGCCAGATCTGTGACGAGGCTCATTCCTTCCAAAATTAGGAGTGAGTATCCAGCCAAAGCTGTGCAGAACCAATCTCTTAGTTTAAAATATTCTAATTCAAACCATTTCCACCTATTTAGAACTGCATAGAAATCGTGTGTCCATTCTGGGATTTCAAACCTGTGAAAGTGTCATTTGTCATTTGAATCTTACTTTATTTCTGAGAATCTACCTCCACTAAATTGTCCGTATCTTTTGAACCACACGTCCTAGGAGCGAGATTTAACTTTCATTTTAAAGCTAAGAACCTAAGCTTTCCAACAACTGAACCGACTGTCTACTCCTTATAGTTTTTCCGTAATCACGCTCGACGCACTCGGAAAAAGTGCCGCGAATTGCAATTTGACCCAAACTTCTTCACCTGTCAAAAATAGCTGTCTTTTGTTTCCATTGCTGAAATTCGTTTTCAACCTGATAATCCCTCATGAATCATTGCTAGTGTTGACGTAAACTAATTCAAAGTAGCTGTCACCCACCCTTAATCTCCTAAAGGGAATTAAAATCATTTTAGCATATTTTCACTTCATTGTAAATCACATTAAAAGTATTTCTCCATGTTTTAAAAGCATACCGGTTGCTCTAAGCTTGCTAGGGGGGAAGTAGAATTTGTATTGCATTTGATTATATTCCTGAACATTGTGTGCTCCCCTTCCATCTCATTATATTGCATAGGGGGGAGTGAGTTGTCAAAAGAAAAAGTGATCATATTATCTCTTGTGGAAACCATCTCAGTTATTTCTGTGCTGCATTCTTTTCCATCATTGCATTTCCTTGAACCCATAAAGCATTCTCAGCTACCTTTTCCTTTCTATACCAACTCCTAAGTAATTAAAAAATTAAAAAAGTGTGCTAGTGTAATATTATCCATTGTTGATCACTGTCATATTCATAAGTGTGAGATCAAATATTAATTTATTCATAAAAGTGTGATATATATATATATATTGTTTAATTTTTTTAATAAATCTGTTTATTTCCAAAACAAACCTACTTCTTGGCTCAGTGAGGTCAGGGGGATTCAAAGAGAGGGGCGTTATACAAGGGTTTATCATCCAGATCTATGAACTTGTCATGAAAATATATAAATAAGGGCTTCCCTTGGGCATCCCAGACTAGGCATTGACTTAGTTGGAGTGCTGAATTGAAGTCACTTAACAACCCTCACAAGGCTGGCTCTGGGTTGATCTGGCCCGGTCGCAAATACTTGGTGTGCATCAGCTTGAAAGAGATTTTCCTTCCAGATAAGGAGCCAGGCAGGCCTGCAATGGGGCAATTACTTGAGGAATCTGCTTAGCAACCCAAAACAAGAAGTATTTGTCTGTGTTTAAGGAGATTCACATGTTGCATCTGAAAGAAAATACACTTCCAAATCGAGCTGTATATTTTTCTTGTGAAGCCTTAAATTTCAGCATCTTGCTACAACTGGTCAGGCCTTCCTTGTAATATGTTTGTTTTGGCAACTGAAAACTTGTTCATTTACAGTTGCAAAATACACACACTTCTGGACATTGCAATTTCAGTCCCTCGATTTTCACAATCATTTGTTTTTTTCATTGGGGAACTGAAACTGAACCACTGTTTGTTCATTTTGGTGGTCAGTAACCATAGGCATGTATGTTTTAAAATGATGTCAGTTTCTGTGTTGAAAGTACAGTGTCATTTTCAGCAAGGCACATGTTTCATGAGACACTGTTCATTGAGTACATTCGGCCAGAAACATATTTTCACTCACCCGGCCCATTCGCTATGTTAAGGTTTGGACTGGCATGTATATTCCAGTGTGTCATTTCCAATCCAATATTCCAATATTTTGCCTATGCTCAAAATATCCCACAGTAAAGATTAGATAAGTGTTAATGTCCCCATTGGGTTATAACTATCTGATGGCTTCTCCTGAGCCAGAACCATTATAGATACTGGTTTCACTACATCATTATACTGGGCACTAATTGGCTGTCGTTATTCATCATGGGTGGTATGGTAAGAGCAATTTCCATTGGTTGCCACCTTGGTCACCAACCTTGGACACTTGAAATACGAGAGACACATCTGGTAGAGGTAGAGAGAGGTCCATGGTCTGCACTAATTCCAATTAAAAGTACTCCCAATCATTCCCAGGCTATGTGGCCTATCTATTCCTTTATACTTGACCTTGTGTATCGTCTCGTGCCTGGTGTGCGCTAGGGAGTTCAGCGGGTACCTTATCTGTACTTCACTTATAATGAATAGCTAGTGTTTTTCATGTCTTGCTCATGTTAGGGGCTATGTTTTGCTTGTTGTGGCCATTGGACACACACTTCGTCTCTCTGTGACAGTGTCTTCTTGCATTCTGATCTCATGCACCTGGATATCAATGGCTGGTTGTTTCTTCATAAATCTTAATTAACTTAGGATTCTATTGCTTCTCGTTCTGGGAACTATTATCTTGTCCGTGCGTTCTTCATTTCAATTAGTACCTTTTGTGCAATAGACCTTGGTGCTTGATACAAACTACTGTCTGGGCAGCTTTGTGGCTTCTAAAATAAATACTTCTAAGATAAATGTGTTTTTATGAATTCATCATCTTGTCTTCTAGGCCTGCTGCAGCCTCTGTGCTAGGAAAAGGGCTGTACTTCTACGCTTCTCGCATCCATGCTGGCAATTTATATTTGTGTTTGCTCATGCTACATTCACTTTGTGCATCAGCCATACATTGGTTTCCCTGCTCGTGTATGCTATATCTACCCTTGCCTATTATTCCATCTGTCCTATCAGTGTAGCGAGACCCTCTCTTGGTATCCTGCAATCCTCCTCCCTTCTACGCTATATTCAGCATGCTACTTGTGCTTTCTACTATCTAACTGTGATCCCTAGTACTGTCGCACAATCTGACTAAGTCTTTATGGCAGAGGTGTATGCATTGGTTCTTTAAAGCATAGTTCCTTAAACCTGTCTGAGTGTGTGTTGTTCCTCACCCTAGACTCATGGGGTGGTAGGGCTGCCTCAGCTGATATTGCTCACCTGTACGGTACTGGTGAGGGGCAGGAATTGGTACTTGGATATTCATCTGAGAAGGGGCAGTAGGTGATACCTGCATATTCATCTGCCCCATTAGAATTATAATCGTAATAATCATGTGTTTATCTATAAGGCACTGACTTTGTAACAATACTGTGATTCATAGGATAGTCAATAACACATGCTATCGTTACCACTCAACTGTCCTCTTTTTCTCCACTTCGAAATTCTGAGACAGTGCCATCAGGATTTGTACTGTGACCTCCAAGCTCACATTACAGAGCTTTGCAGCACATATAATAACTTGTTGCGTTGTCTAACTAAGATCAGAAACAAAGATCTCGGGTACATTGACTCACTGAGCTCTCCTACTGGAATACTGAATACTGACAAGGGACATGGGCAGTTGCCTACCAAGAATGCATGATGCAGCAATTCATCCATCTAAACTGCTTAAAAGGGTTAGCTTTAGACAGGTAATAATGCAATGTTTTGAGTTATTGATTATTGCCAGCCATGTCTATAACGTTTTTTGACATTTCTGCAGCTGAAAACGAATAGAGTTCATTTTGATTCCTATATAAAACAAACTGCCACAACATCTTCAAGCTAGTAGCCTTGATGGATGACACTTTGCTTCTTTCGAGTCTTTGTTGTCAAAAAATGATCTGAACTTTCCAACCTTATGTTTACAGGAACCTTCGTCATTCCAACACTTGAACTTAACACTGGAACGTCTTGAAATGTCCAGAAAATTCAGTGAATCCTGTTTACAATGAACATACCGGCAATTCGGGGTTTTGTCAAACTTATACACCCAGGATGCTTTGCCCCTTCCTCCTTCCAAGGTCAATACATTGAGTTCGATTAAGTTGAATGCTAGTAACATCGATTATTACTGTGTTTTGAAGAAATGGAATCTGGCATGAAACAGCTCAAACATAATTGAAATGACGTTCATTATAGCCGCACAGTTTTAGCAGATGATGGAGGGGGGGAGTGGGGGGGGGGTGTTTACCTATTCAAGAGATCTCATCAACAAATGAGTACTAACAGGGGTGGACAGGCCTATAGGGAACTCTGGAGATTTCCCAGTGGGCCTCTGCACCCTGGGCCCCTTTTGTGTGGTATTTCCAAATGTTCTCATAGGGAAAGCATTGGGCTTGCTGAAAATGTGTCATATGGGGCCACTTTCTACTTTATTTCCAGGGACTCTTTTAGTT